>NC_037669.1:141313633-141321206 GCF_003255815.1 Theropithecus gelada
TCCCCCCTCCCCATGATAGGCCCCGGTGTGTGATGTTCCCCTTCCTGAGTCCAAGTGATCTCATTGTTCAGTTCCCACCTATGAGTAAGAACATGCGGTGTTTGGTTTTCTGTTCTTGTGATAGTTTGCTAAGAATGATGGTTTCCAGCTGCATCCATGTCCCTACAAAGGACACAAACTCATCCTTTTTTATGGCTGCATAGTATTCCATGGTGTATATGTGCCACATTTTCTTAATCCAGTCTGTCACTGATGGACATTTGGATCATATTTTATTTACTTCTATTTTAGTCTTGGAAGTATTAAATGGAGATATCTATCATTTGGGGGGATAGAACATTAAAAGATAAAACAATCTTGAAAAGAAAAAAAGTCAAGTTATGCTTTACACAAGGTAGGGAAAACCCATTGGCACAAATGTAAAGATTTTCCATTTGATTTACAAAATGCATCTTAGCTGATCAGTAATCTGTGACTTGGATGCTGTGCTTCCGAGATAAGAAAGAATCTTTGCCTCTAGGAATACAGAAAAACTAAGAAGGCAGTTTCCCTCATGTTTCAGCCACCAATAGGACAGATTCATTTCATGACATTAGTATATAAGCTAAGTAAATTTGAAGAGTTGATGCTAATTTACGGTGACATGTCATGAGAATCAGTCAAGAAAAGTGAAAATAAATTTTTTTAAAGGTAGAGGGTGGATTTTTTTTTAAGGAAAAAGAACTATTATACTCACTTGTTGGGGAGTAGGAATCTGAAAGAATTAAAAAGAGATAAGCTGACTTCATTTATTGGCCAGTTAACAATGTAATGAGGAACACTTTGTGTAGACTGGAAAGATTCCTTCAAAGTTTATAAAATGTTGTCTTCTCAAAACAAGAGACAGTGACATTTACATTCTTCTCTAAACATAATTTCAAGTCAAGGTCTTGATGGCATTAATTATGTTTCCATAGTTACATTTAACCTCTCCAAGTCACATAAACCCTTGTGAGAAACCCCTTTGACACAGACACTGGGATTTTTCTGCCTCTTTTATTGCTATTTATCACAATTTTCAGACATCTTTAAAAGTGAGACAACATTTTCTGAACACTGGTATTTCAGAGAGACAGAGAGAAAGAGAAAATTTAAAACAAGGTCATCACCAGCTCTGTTTGCTTTGTCTTTGGTGGGGGTGGTATTTGCATAGAATCATGAAGGCAACCATATATCTGCTGATGAAAATGAAGATGGAACAGGAATACCTCAGCCCAAAGGACAAGGACATTTGCCATCAAGTGGCCTTTGTTCTATTCCCAACCCCTCTATCATCTCTTCAAAATTGGGCGGCCTTCCTATCTCCCTAGCAATGGCCATGGTAAGTATAGCTTGTCAATTAAACATGAAATGAAATGTAATCTTCCCAAAACAACAAGCCTAGGGAATCTTATCTGCTGTCATGTGAGAGTATTATTGAAGATAAGACTACAGATGGTTGTTATTGGTAAAAGGAGAATATAATTAAAATGACTTACTTATGGTATTCTTCAAGGACACTGGTGGTAGTACAGCCCTTTCCTCCCAAACTCTGAGTCTCTCTTTATTCACTTCCTCAGTTTGACAGTGAAATTTGAGGGAGTGAGTGAGTTACATTCAAATAACTCACTCTAGAAGGTAGGATAGGATAGACTGTCTAAGTGGCAGACTGTGGAGTGCTGCAAATGCATAAGGCAATGTAGATGTGTAAGAAAGTACCCCTGCATTCCTGTATGCATGCAGGAAGGAGAGAGCTGGGGGAACTTGCCAGGCCCTGTCCTGGGCAAGTTGCTAATCTCAAGAAAGAAGCAAGTTTTCTGGCATTACCAATTAATATGCAGATTTGAAAAGAACATGACATAGTGGCCGGGTGCAGTGGCTTACGCCTGTTATCCCAGCACTTCAGGAGGCTGAGGCGGGCGGATCACGAGGTCAGGAGATTGAGACCATCCTGGCTAACACGGTGAAACCCCGTCTCTACTAAAAAATAGAAAAAATTAGCTGGGCGTGGTGGTGGGCGCCTGTAGTCCCAGCTACTCAGGAGGCTCAGGCAGGAGAACAGCGTGAACTTGGGAGGTGGAGCTTGCAGTGAGCCAAGTTCGTGCCACTGCACTCCAGCCTGGGCGACAGAGCAAGACTCTGTGTCAAAAAAAAAAAAAAAAAAAAAAGAAAAGAACATGACATTTCAGGATCCAAATCACCAGGATCTGTAAGCTACTGGTCCCGGGACCATTTGCTCAATTCAAGACTTCACCAGGGTGGAGGCCAGGGGCTGAGGCAGAGATCCAGCCAGGAGGCAAAAGTAAAGGCATCTCATTGGGTCAAATAGGCCAAAGCTGGAGGCAATGCCTTGGCAAATGTCCAAAAGGACCAGCTGTCATGGGCAAAAAGATGCCATTGGAAACTGGGGAAGCAGAGGCAACGGTCAAGCCAAGGCAAAAGTACCAGAGAGACTAAGATGCCCCTCCCATTGGATTGCCCTCCAGTGTAGCCCTTGAAATCATAATGAAACTCGGGGCTTCTCAAGACAATTTCCCCATCATCACCCTATCTCCTAAACCTCCACATTACATCCTAGAAGCTCAGGCAGGGACCTCTACTCAGGGCCTTAAGAATGAGAGTTGGAAGAGGGACCTCCTTCCTGAGGACGTGCTGCCACACATGCATGTTTGTAGAAACAACCCAGGACCAGCCTAGGCATCTGGGCAAAGACCAGCAACATTGGCCCTGCAGTCAGGCCTGCCATGTACATTGAGTTGCACAGTTTGTGCACTGCACACAAGATTCCAGCTGAGAGGATGCATGAGGACTAAAACCCTTTCCGGGGAAACCACATGAAGCCTAACACAGAGTCTCCATCTGCTTTTTGAGCATGAAGGCTGGTGACCTTGACTACGGTATTTCCAGCTTCGATATAACCTTTCCTTAAGCTCCCTGAGACAGGACACAATCAGATGCAGGGACCACACAGCCCCTGGATTCCTTTTTATCATACAGAACCTCCCAGGCTTCATCGAAGAACTTTCTCCACCGTCACACTTGGAGTACAGATGCACTGGGAGGCCTCACTTGCTCTTTCTTGTTGTCGAAAATCTGTCTGCCCCGGCTGGGCATGGTGGCTCACACCTGGAATCCCAGCACTTTGGGAGGCTGAGGCAGGTGGATTGCTTGAGGCCAGGAGTTCAAGACCAGCCTGGCCAACATGGCAAAACCCCATCTCTACTAAAAATACAAAAATTAGCCAGGCATGGTGGCACATGCCTGTAGTCCCAGCTACTCAGGAGTCTGAGGCAGGAGAATCACTTGAACCAAGGAGGCAGGGGTTGCAGTGAGCTGAGATCCCACAACTGTACTCCAGCCTGGGCAACCGAGTGAGAGACTGTCCAAAAAAAAAAAGAAAAGAAAGAAAATCTATCTGCCTCAATCCACCTTGCTTCCCTCTTTTTGTTCAAATGCCTGAAGTCACAGGAAGATGGGCAGGTCCGCAGAGCTCCCGGAACACTGCACTCAGCTCAGTGGCCTTGAAGCCTCTGGATGGAGCCTTAACTTAATCGCTGTTCTTTCAAGCAATGAAGACAGATAATATGTAATCCTGCCAGGGCCCCCAGGTCTCAGTGATTCTGCTGCCTACACTGTGGTATAGACCAGAAATTAGAGCAACTATCTGCATTTTACTTGACAAGGAAATGTTTTTAATGAAAAACTTTAATAAAAAATGTATTCTTGGCTTCTGCAATGAATTTCTTTGGAGGATGTCACTTTAAAATGTACATGTATCTGAAAAATAGGCTACCTTTTATGTGAAAATGAGAGACAATTATGATTCTATATTGATACTTCCCTGTAAAAGAAGTAATTGCAGAAGGCTTCCTAAAACACAACAGTGGGTACAAGGGAGACATGGGATGGCAGGGCGTCTTCACTGCATACCTTTTTTGTCTCTCTGGATTTTGAACCACATGAATATACCATTTTTTAAACACACACACAAATTTTAAAATTAGAAAAAGCATTCACAGATGTTTGCAAAATCTTCTCATCTTTCTCTGTATTGGGGAGGCGAAAAACTCTCAGTCTGAATATCTCCACTTATCTACAAACACAAACATGATACAACTGGGGACTGCCCTGTGAGTACACCAAGGTAATGTGCTCCCTTTGGAAAAGGCTGGGAGACAAAAGATTTAGAAATGAAGTTGATGGAGTGTTAAGAAAGTCCCAGAAATAGAGATAATTGATTTTTCTTTAAAAAAAATAAATTTGGATTTATTCCCATTATATGGGCCAGATGATCGTGAGTCCTTGAAATAGCAGTAGAATTAATTAAACACATCCTGGGAATTCAGGATGACGAGCTTGGGATTCTAAATATGCTTGTTCTAGGGAGGCAGTTTGGAAGCTTGACCAATTCTAATCGATGTTTCAGCAGTGCAGCCACCTGGCAAATTGTCAGAGCTATTGAATCCTAATACCACTCCAGAATGCCTTTTGCTGTCATTCTGCTATTCTTTTCTCTTCTCTGTTTGGATTAGGGATGCATGGCATTTCCTGACATTGGCACACACTGTCTCTTTGCTGGGAATCTTCTCTGAAAGTGGGGGTTGGGTAAACCACCCTACGCACCTTTGCTTTCCTTAGCTCTCCTGTTTCTCACCTTTTGCTGCCCTCTTTCCGATACTCCAGCCTTCTTCCTTCCCCTAACCTGATATCTTTGAACATATGTGGTGGAACAAACTCTGGCCAAGGCTGCTGGCTCAGGTGAAATCGTGGGAAAGGTGAGCATCGTCTCTAGGCTCTTCCACCAGCCCCACCTAATGATCTTCCTTTTCTCCAGGGCAGTTTTGCACCCTCTCCCACTCCCAGGCCCTTTTCTGGACTCAGCCTTGAACACATTTCTGTAGCCGCAATATCATCCAGAAGAATCATAGTAAAAATATAATACCAAAAGACCAAAATATTCTGGAGAGACTCGAATGAATGAAGCTCTAAAATGGGATAATAGGCAGGGTGTGCTTTTTGGGAGAAAGAAGCACAGCCTGGTGAACCCCCATAAGGTCTAGCTCATAGACGGGTCTTGATAGGTGCGAATTAATTAATTCAGTGCCTCTGGATAATCCTCTAGTGCACCTCAGGCTAGAGTAGGGGTGTCCTTCGTGTGCCCCTCCAGATGCATGGTCCACTCTTCTCCAACCTACTCTCTGCCCAGTAGAGAGGCTGACCTGTAGCAAGACTGACCTCCATCAGCAGGGTGCCCTCCTCCTTTGGCTCCCTGTTGAGTTTGAGCAATGGTGAGCCCTGAAAGTAAACTGAAGGGAGGGAAGGGAAGAGAAGTCGGGTTGCTCGTGGCTAACTGAGTCCCTCTCCTCTCATGGCAGTCCTTTCCCCAGGACTCTCTCCTTTCTGGTTCAAGTCACGATTCCTTTGTGTGCTCCTTCAGGTCTAGGGGTCATAATGACTTCCCACTGTTGCTGGGACACTGCATTAGCCATTGTGGTGTCACCACACCCAGCCCACATCTTTATAAATAGTCGCTGTCTTAAATGTTCCTCAAATTAATTATCTGACTTGAGAATGCCATCTGTTTCCTGCTGGGACGCTGGCTGGTACAAGTTGAAAGGCTTGCATTTGGGTCCTGGCACTGTCATTTACTATATACGTGACCTTGCATGTGCCACTTAGCTGATCTAGGCCTCTAGTCCTTTCACTGTAAAATGAAAGAGTCAAATTAGAATTTTAAAAATTCAACAAATAGCTATTTTGAGCCTACTACATACTAGGCAGTATGCCAGTTGCTAAGAAATTGATGGTGAACATGATGGAACCAAGAGTCTACTACTCTGTTAGTTGGTCTAGGATAGAGATGTCTTCTTAGAACATCTTGGAATCTCTGATTCCATGATGGTCTAGTAATTCCTAAGGCAAGAAGAGATTTAGGGAAGGAGCTTTAAAGAGGATTAGTCTACCTCAAGTTAGGGCTGGGCAGGTGGTCACAGGGACGCTCTAAACCCAGGGACAAAGTACAAGGCAGTCAGGGGAAGAACATGAAACCTGTTGGAAAGAAGATTCAGGGCCTCTATCTTTGAATGTGTGTATAAAATGTGTGTGTGTAAATTATGATCACCATCACTGTCATCATAGCAATCAAATGGAACAAAGTGCCAGGAAAGAAAGGAATTCTTCCCAAATATAGAATACTAGCAAAGCACAAAGAGAAAAACTAAACCATGCTTGATTATGTTAATAATAATCATGGCAGCCACTTATGAGGACCATTTACCATCTGTTTCTAGTTACTAGACAGCACAACAGCACATGTAATTATGTGTCAGGTTAATCTCATTATAAATAATATCTGATATTTGAAAGTAAATTTTACACAAGTAAGTTGGGTCATCTTTGTCACACTGGCCAATAGGGCCTGGCCAGAGAGACCTGTGGCTTCTCTGTTCAGAGGGACAGTTGGAGAGAGAAGCTTCTAAGTTGGAGGTGGGAACTGGCAACAGAAACAAGAGTGTGGTTTGGCTTGCAGAACTTTTAAAATTGAATTTAAAATCTAAGCCTTCTTAGTCTCAACGGTCTTAATCTTCCACATTTATACACAGCTTTTCCTCTCTTATTGCTGCCAGTCTCTGGTCTTTTTCCATCTGTGTTGGGACTTTCTTCCATACGGCACAAGATGTTCCCGTGTAGACAGGCTGTGTTTTCACAAAGGTAATAACACCCTACATTTACTTAGCACTTATGGTTCCCAAAGCCCTTTGCCATGCTTCTCTTTCAATAATAGCCAGGATGTGGACCAAGCAGGGGTTACCCCATTTCTGGATAAATAAATTAAGTCTTAGAGAGGTTCAGTAATTTGTCCAAGTTCACATGGTCCGTAAGGAGCAGAACTGGGGCTTCTTTGCCCCTGAGTCGGGAGCAGTCTTTCTGTGCTGTGCAATCTCAATGTCAGGGAAACATTTTCTATTCGTTTTCAATGCCTGTCCTGGGGATGTTCTAGGTCTAGGGCTCTCTTTGGCCATAGCACACACCAAGTCTGTGTCTTCCAGAGCAGCGTGTGCCTGTTCGCTGTCTCTCCTTGAAGTGCTGTTGCATTGAGACACAGAACACAGTTTTTCTTCAAGTGGGTCCTTGCTCACCCTGAAATGCACCTGCCCCCTTTTCTCGATAGAGACAACCTTTTCTTTTGAGGGTGGAAGTAGAGATGGCCGGGAAATAAATTCTAACCTTAAACCAGCCCCTGGGCCAACATAGGAAGAATGTTATAGATGCATGCTTCTCCTGCATCTTTCCTTTTTAGAAACCAGTAGAGCCTGCTCTTGGGGCCTGCTCCATGCACAGCTGGGAAGAGGCACCTCAGCTCTGGGCCTATTGAGCTCCATGTTCCGTTTGTCCACATTCTTTGAATGGCTGCAAGTGCCTGAATATGATATTCAAAGTCATCCAGGGTCAGGCCCAGGGTACTTTGCAATCTGAGCTTCTACTTTTCTTCCTACCCCTTGGCCTACACACACACACACACACACACACACACACACACACACACACACACACA
>NC_037669.1:141321216-141440359 GCF_003255815.1 Theropithecus gelada
ACACACACACACACACACACACACACACACACACACACACACACACAGAGTTCCAGTCACATTGAACACTTACTCCTCATCCAAGGACACCCCAGGTACTGATGTGTGCATGTTTGCAGATCTTTCTGTCTGTCCAGCGTCCCCTCTGTTACAGGTAACAGGCTGGTGTGTGGCATGTTCCAGAGTGTGAGATGTGTGTCTGTGCTGGAACAGGGGGATATCTGTGCTTCTAGGGATATGGCATTAAGTAACGTGTTACATATCATTGAGTTACCTAGTGAGAAAGTGATCCCCTTCTCCACTCTGACAGGTCAGAGAGAAGGACAGTACAGTAAAGGGCAGTACACATTCACACCTCTTTAATTCTTCTTACCTCCCTTTTAAATTATTAAGAGTACAAGGCCTGGTCAGAGCTTTCACAGGCAGCAGTTTCTAGCTGTAATTTATAACATTGTTTTATTTTCATTATATTTTTATCATGTGTGGCAAATCATTTTGATTTCCATTTAAGGAAGTTATATAAAGTGTCCTTCTTAAATAAATAGTTTCTAAGTTACAAAATATGTCCCAAGCTAGTGAAAAGTATTCATTAGAGAGATTTCACCCCCCTGCCACCTCCACCAGAACAGGTGCTGGTGTCCACGGCTGAGACACCCACAGACAGTTCACGTCACAGGACTTTTGTGCAGGCAACCCTCAATACCGGCCAGGAGCCTGGTAGACTTGCTGGGTGGCAAGAGAAATAAGAATCACTGCAGCTCTCAGGAAGGCACATCCATAGGAAAAGGGGAGAGTACTACATCAAGGGAACACCCTGTGGGACAAAAGAATCTGAACAACAGCCTTCAGCCCTAGACCTTCCTTCTGACAGAGCCTACCCAGATGAGAGGGAACCAGAAAATCAACTCTGTTAATATGACAAAACAAGGTTTTTTTAACACCCGCCCCCCCAAAAAAATCACACTAGCTCACCAGCAATGGACCCAAACTGAGAATAAATTCCTGATTTACCTGAAAAAGGATTCAGGAGGTTGGTTATTAAGCTAATCAGGGAGGCACCAGAGAAAAAGCAAAGCCCAATATAAGGAAATCCAAAAAATGATACAAGAAGTGAAGGGAGAAATATTCAAGGAAATAGATCACATAACTAAAAAACAATTGAAACTTCAAGAAACAACGGACACACTTCTAGAAATGCAAAATGCTCTGGAAAGTCTCAGCAATAGAATTGAACAAGTAGAAGATGTCTTCAGCTCTCAAAGACAAGGTCTTCAAATTAACCCAATCCAACAAAGACAAAGAAAAAAGAATCCGAAAATATGAACAAAGCCTCCAAGAAGTCTGGGATTATGTTAAATGACCAACCCTGAGAATAATCAGCATTCCTGAGAAAGAAGAGAAATCTAAAAGTTTGGAAAACATATTTGGGGGAATAATAGAGGAAAACTTCCCCAGTCTTGCTAGAGACCTAGACATCCAAATGCAAGAAGCACAAATACCTGGGAAATTCATCGCAAAAAAAGCATCACCTAGGTACATTGTCATCAGGTTGTCTCAAGTTAAGATAAAGGAAAGAATCTTAAGAGCTGTGAGACAAGGCCAGGTGTGGTGGCTCACGCCTGTAATCCCAGCACTTTGGGAAGCTAAGACAGGCAGATCACTTGAGGTCGGTAGTTCAAGAACAGCCTGGCCAACATCGTGAAACCCTGTCTCTACTAAAAACACAAAAATGAGCCAGGTGTGGTGGCACACACCCGTAATCCCAGCTACTCAGGAGGTTGAGGCAGGAGAATCACTTGAACCCAGAGGCTGAGGTTGCAGTGAGCCAAGATCATGACACTGTACTCTAGCCTGGGCAGCAGAACAAGACTCCGTCTCAAAACAAAACAAAACGAAACAAAAAGAGCTCTGAGACCAAAGCACCAGGTAACCTATGAAGGAAAACCTCTCATATTAACAGCAGATTTCTCAGCAGAAATCCTACAAGCTAGAAGAGACTGGGGTCCTATCTTCAGCCTCCTCAAGTATTAATTAGATAATGATTGGTACACCAAAATGATAGAAATCATAAAGATGACACATACATGATTAAAGTAGGGCAGGTGTTAAAAGAATGGGTAAAAACCCAGCTGTGTCTACTAACTGGGTGAACAAAGGCAAATACTCTAACTTCTTTGGCCTTCGGTTCCCTCATCTGGATAAAAGCTGGATAACAGCACTTGCTTTATAAAATTAAATGAAGGGAATAAATGGGAAGCACTTATCCCAGTGCCTGGTGCATAGAAAATGCTCAGTAAATGCTACATGCCATTGACCAGCCTCATTCAAATGCCAGCTCTTCCATGAAGCCTTCCTGAGTACTTCAGTCAGAAGTTCTGTCTTCTCTGTTTTCTCATAGTACTTTTCACTTATCCTATGGAAAGTCACATGTTCTGTCTTGTACATAGCTGTGGGTTATTAGACTTTTTACATAACTATATCCCACACAAGACCGTGCATTTAGCACATGCTAAATGATCAATCAGTCTTTGATTTTGAATAGATTCTGTTTTTTTCATACATTTGGTTTATAAAGTCTTGTTCCCATTTTTCTGGGAAGTTGTAAAACATCCTCTGGAATCTCAATGTGCTGCAGAGTATAGGAAAACCTCAAAGACCCTGAGACAGAGAGAATGCTTGTTTAAATCGCTACTGTACCAGGCTGGAAACATGAGATCCTGCCTGTTCCTTTTTTTCTGGAGTGAGAGACAAAAGCCCAAAGATGGGAGAGGCAGGGGTTACAAGTCATTGCTATGGGGCAAGAGCTGTAGGCACAGAGCAGCCACGGTGAACTACAAGGTAGATGGCTGGCAAAGGAAGGAGAGACACGAGGGACAAAGGTTGTCTAGTCATCTTCTGCTCTGGACTTCAGACAGTTAAAACCGGGGACTAGAGTAGTATGTAAACCTGAATGTAGAAGGGAACGAGGCCCACCTCCTTGACCCCACCATGAAGAATATGTCTAGGAAGAATTCTCTTTGTTTGAATCATTTCTTTCCCCTCTTCTCAGAAGCTGCGGCAGATCCTGTTTGGAAACACAATCCATGTCTTCAGCTATAACTGGAAAAAGGCCTATTTCAGGTTCCATGATCCTTCTTCTGAACTAGCTTTCACTTTGGAAGTGGGAAAGGTAGTAGACAGCTTATAATTTTAAAAAATCTTAATCCCATGTTCCTTATCCATATATCCTTCCTGTCCACATCCATGTAAATGCATGTTTTCATTATAATCATATGTAGAAAAATATTTATAAAGTAAAGTTTAACCTTAAATGATAATAGACTATTTAAAATTACTTTGTAACAAATCTAAAAATCTGATATGGGCCAGGTGCGGTGGCTCACACCTGTAATCCCAGCACTTTGGGAGGCTGAGGCGAGTGGATCACCTGAAGTCAGGGGTTCGAGACCAGCCTGGCCAACATGGCAAAACCTTGTCTCTTCTAAAAATACAAAAATTAGCTGGGTGTGGTGGTGCACGCCTGTAATCCCAGTGACTCGGGAGGCTGAGGTAAGAGAATTGCTTGAACCTGGGGGGCAGAAGTTGCAGTGAGACGAGGGCAGGCCACTGCACTCCAGCGTGGGAGACAGAGCAAGACTGTGCCTGAAAAAAAAAAAAAAAAAATCTGATATGAAGCAGGGACATGGTGAAAGCAGGATTGAGGAAGACATACATCCCCAGTCACCAGTCCACGGGTCTCCACAAAGATGCTAGGCATTGCAGAATCTAGCCCAGCCACAGCACCAGCCACGGCCGCAGGGAGGAGCGGCACAAATATAGCATGGTGTCCCTTCGCAAAGCTCGAGGGGATACCAGGAGGGAAAAGCCTGCAGAGAAGAATAGATAACATTGATTTCCAAGAGTTCTTCACCTCATCATTCATTCTCCTCATTTCAGGGAGGGGCCCGAAGCATTCAGATGGCTGTGCAAGGATCCATCATCAAATACTTGTTGTTTACCAGGAAAGGAAAAGACTGTAACTTTGGCAGGTAAGAGGACTGTGAGAAGTACTTGAATTACCCATTTCACTAGAATCTTTATATGCTAAATAATCATAACTGAAAAATTCAGGTTGTCTCAGAAAGGAAATCTACCTCCTAAGACAGAAATGGCCCTCTCTGTCCCAGAGAGGCTGGATTCCATTACTGGGAAGGGCTCTGCTGGAGTTATTCTGAATGTCCAGTTGCAGGGATAATGTTGACAGGTTTTAAGCTCTACTGCAGACCACGCTGTTAGGTAGAATTAAGCACCAGGTCTCAGGTGGACCTACTTGTCCATATTTGATGGAAAGCGCTAACCTAATAATTAGGGAAGAACAAAGGGGTGATATAAAAACCCGATAAGTGATCAATCCTCTTTTTTTTTTTTTTTTTGCAATGAAGTCTCGCTCTTGTCCCCCAGGCTGGAGTGCAATGGCATGATCTTGGCTCACTGCAACCTCCGCCTCCCAGGTTCAAGTGATTCTCCTGCCTCAGCCTCCTGAGTAGCTGGGATTACAGGCACCTGCCACCACACCTGGCTAATTTTTTTTTTAATTTCTATTTTAGTAGAGACAGGGTTTCACCATGTTAGCCAGGCTGGTCTCGAACTACTGACCTCAGGTGATCAGCCTGCCTCGGCCTCCCAAATTGCTGGGATTACAAGTGTGAGCCACTGTGCCTGGCCAATCCTTCCATTTAACCAGGCTGATAAGGTATGATGTTTGATTTTTGTCTATTTTTAAAGGTCAGCTCAAGTTTATTCAAATTACTTTATTCTTAGAAGTTAACAAACCCCTATCATGTGCAAAGCCCTATGCTAGATATTAGAGGAAATATAAATACTTCTGCCCTCAGGCAGGCAAAGTTATTACCACCAAAGATGAACTAAATGTATAATATATTCTAAGATTGTGAACTGCCAGCTTCCCCAGAAGCAGAGCCCATGATGGGGATACTTAACACAAGTGATTTATTAAGGGAGTGCCCTCGGGAGAGAAAACCATAAGGGAGTGAGGGAAGCAGGACAGGGAAGGGGAAGCTGAGGAAGACTGTGGCTTCCAGCAATGTCAGTCTGATGCCATGGGAGCTCGGGTGCATGGATTGCACTGCGGAGCCTGCCCCTCTTCAGATGAAGGAGCAGGCCTTCTGTACCTCTTGCTCCAATGAGGCACTGGCTGTGGGCCATCCTTAGGGAGGAGGCATAACTCCTGGTCACTTCTGGGCAAGGTGGCTTCCATCCTTCAGAGAAAGTAGAAAAGGGGGAGCCACAGTACCCAAAGTAGCTGGGGGATGAGTCCACCTCCTAAGTAAAATGAATCACAGGGAATTCAAATGGAACACATACATTTGCCACATAAAGGTAAGGCACTTAGCACAGCACTGTACCTGGCCTATGGCAAATATGAAATAAATGTGAACAAGTAACTACGTCTGTAGACACGCTGCACGAAGCCTTCCTGAGCCCCCCAGTCACAATGTCTCTACTTCCCGTGTTTTCTCATAGCACTCTGTTATTCTCATTCTATCTTGCAATATGGTTTTGGAGTATTAGGCTCCTTGACTCTTTTTTTTTTTTTTTTTTTTTCCCTGAGATGGAGTCTCACTCTGTCACCCAGGCTGGAGTGCCATGGCATGATCTCAGCTCACTGCAACCTCTGACTGCCGGGTTCAAACCATTCTCCTGCCTCAGCCTCCCGAGAAGCTGGGACTACAGGTGGCTGCCACTATGCCCGGCTAATTTTTGTATTTTTAGTAGAGATGGGGTTTCGCCATGTTGGCCAGGCTGGTCTTGAACTCCTGACCTCAAGTAATCCACCTGCCTCAGCCTCCCAGAGTACTGGGATTACAGGCATAAGCCACGGCTCCCGACCTTTTGTTACTCATTTCTATATCACCACAGAGCTAGATGGATTGTATAAATCATTGCTGAGTTAATAAATCAATCTTTATTACGTGTTTCTTTATAAAGACTACAGTTCTCAATGTTAAGTATTTAAAAAATAAGCAGAGTAAAGGTCTCCCACTGTGTAAAGACTGGCTCCCACTTCTTGGGAAGGCTACACAGACCCTGAGTGTATTCAATGCAGTATAAAAGTCAAGGGGAGGAACTTGGGAACCAGGTGAGCTGGGTGTAAGTCACTGCTCTCTGACTTTGAAGATGAATGACCAGGAGCAAATTACTTCACTTCTCTGTAGCTAGGTGATGTTCATTCCAATGGTTTCCTACTCCTGCCTTCTGCATTATAGCTTATGTGAAATAAGCAAGAAGGAGCAGGAGCAAGCCCTGGCTGCGGCGCTTGCTGGCATCCTGTGGGCTGCAGGAGCAGCTCAGAAGGCCACCATCTGTCTTGTCTCTGAGGACACTTACATCGCGTCGACTCCGGACTACTCTGTGGACAATTTCACTGAGCGAGTAAGTGCAGTCCTCCCTGTCCTGGCAGATAAAAGGCCAATGAAGCCCGAACATGTAATAGACTTACCATGGATATGCATGTGGGGCCCCATCCATGTTCCTGATGTGACTGGAGGTGCCTTTCAAAGAGGCAGGTACCAAGGGCTATAAGTGATCCAAGCAGTCAAAACAGAGAGTCCTATTGTAAATTCCTCCTTCTGGAATTCACCAGGATCAAGAATATCTCTCCCATCTGAAATAATCATAAATGGTATTTCCATATCCACTGCCTGAAAGACAGCTAAATTTCACCTATTAGGAGAAAACCTCTTTCTAGTTTTACTGCTCAAGATATTACATGATTTTAAACTGAGGAATGTAAAAGTGATGCTGGTAGCTACCCAGTTTCACTGTGTATGTTTTGCATGGCCTTGTGTAAGATAGTATGTCAGTTTTTAGTAATGTGATTATGCAATGAAACAAAAAACCTACTTGCAGTAATAACAGTGAGTTGACATCTCTTAGATGTAACTTTCATCTTCCTTTTCATTTTTATCTTCTGTTCCTGATTTATAGCTCCAGCTGTTTGAATTTTTAGAGAAAGAAGCCGCTGAGAAATTCATCTATGATCACTTACAATGTGTAAGTGTTTAAGTGTTGAGATAATTCCTTTACATTACCTGATCTTACAGGGATCTTCTTCCTTTTATAAAGTCTGTTTCTAATGATGTCTGTTAAGAAAACCAGGTCATTTTGAGGGCCAAGAAAGGGCAGAATTAGAGAACAAAAAAGATCTGCCTCTTCCTCCTCACAACCTAAAAAGAGGCCAGATCACACACAGACCCACTCACAAATGCATCTTTTCTTTGGTTTATCAAGACCAGAGAATAATACTTCAGAGAGTATATACCAGTATTTCTTTTGCAGCAAGACAGAATGTTAAAGCAGGCCTGTCTCATCTAATGAATAGAAAACAAAAATGGTGAGCAAATAAAATAAAATAAGGTTCTTGTTTAAGCTGCCAAAATGACCATTCACATGGACTCCAAGTAAGTGGTTTCTTGAAAAGGTGGTCCTGTTTCACCTGTCTATCAACACCTTCCATACAGTGTCCTCCACTGCAATGATTCTTCCCTACCCCCAGGGTGGAAAGGGGACAAAGAAGGGTGCAGTGATGGTAGAAAATGGAAGACATTTTTAAGAATCCTCTGTGGAGAAAGAAATAAGAGCTGATTTTCTGAAAAATCAGAAACCTACAATGTGAAAGCAGAGGGCAATTAGCAGGATAACCATGAAGTGATACAACTGTTCATTGCACGGAGCAGGGAAATGTGATCTCGTAGGTCTGTTGTTAACTTGTGTGATAGGCAGAGGACTAGTCTCCCTAAAGACGTCCAGACTCTATACCCAGAACTTGTGAATATGTTACATTACATGGCAAAGCGGAATTAAGGTTGTCAGTCAGCTGACTTTAAAATAGGGGAAGGATCCTGGATGACCCAGGTGGGCCCGGTGGAATCACAAAGGTCATTAATATAGAAGAGGAAGCAAAAGAGGAAGTCAGAGAGAAGTATTAGGAGAAGAGTGCCCCCTGCCATTGCTGGCTTGAATCCGCTTTGATGATGGAAGAGGAGAGCCATGAACCAAGGAATGTGGGCAGGGCCTTTAGAAACTGGTAAGGACTAGGAAACAGATTCTTCTCTAGTGTTGCTAGAAGGAAAGCTGTCCTGCTGACATCTTGATTTTAGCTCATTAAAACCCATTTCAAACTTCTGACTTCTAGAACTGTAAGATCATAAATCTGTAGTGTTTAAGCTATTAAATTTATGGTAATTTGTTACAGCAGCAATATGAATCTAGTAAAACCTGTATGATAGATTTTAAGTACCTGACATGAAATGTTGAGCTAGAAGCCTGCTTAGGGATTCTTTGTTGTGGGCAGGAGACACTGAATGGGATTACACAGATATAGAGGATCCATTTAAGAAATGACCCTTTCAGCAAAAAGAGGCAAACCCCTCCCTCCCTGTCTTCCATCTCAACCCAAATCTGGGAGAGTCCGACTCCATAGGAAGAACCCCCTCCCAACCCACATCTGGAAGAAATTCTTAAACGTAGCCATGGTTGAGATCAGAGGATCAGAGCTGAAGCTATACACAGGCTTTCCCAGTCAAAGACTAAGGGCTGAGCTGGAATAATCAAGGCCCTACACAGAAGTGGACTCTGCAACACAGGTGGGCTTGGCATGAGGGCTAAACATTACCTTAGCCACACTGGGGAAGGGCTGATGCCATTTCCTGAGTGAGGGGAACTTGATGGTATATATATATTCCTCTCAAGGAGCATCCCTAGACGGGGTCGCACATTGTGATCAGCACCCCATCCAGAACTTTACCAAACCCACCTCACTATCAAAATGCATCAATCTTGTGTCTCGCTCCATTTGGCAGAGATCTCAAGCTAGAGGTCTGAGGGCTACCGATGAGCAGCAATCTTTTGTTATGGGTTGAATTGTGTCCCCCCAAAATGGTATATTGACGTTCTAACCCCCTCCCCTGGAACTTGTGAATATGGATCTTATGAAAATAAGGTCTTTTAGATGTAATCAAGTTGAGATGAGGCCATACTCAATTAGGTTGGGCCCTAATCCAGTGACTGGTATCTTTAAAAGAAAAGGAAAAATTTGAACACAGACACACAGGAAGAACACCATGTGATAATGGAAGCTGAGACCAGAGTGATGCTTCTCCAAGCCAAGGAACGCCGGCAACCACCAGAAACCAGGAAGATGCAAGGAAGGATTCTCCCCGAGGGCCTTCAGAGAGAGCATGGCCCTACTCTTACACCTAGGTTTCAGACTTCTAGCTTCCCAAACTGTGAGAGAATACATTCCTATTGTTTTAAACCATCCGATTTTCTGTAACCTTTTATAGCAACCCCAGGAAACAAATACACCTGTCATATGAGATCTGCAGCATTAGCCCACAGTGTTGCTTTTTACAAATTTGAATCAGTGAATGTCAGAAATATTCAGGAAATTCCATATGAAAACCTAGATTTTTGACTTTTATCAAAAAATCAGAAAATCTGGCAACACAGGGTCTATATTCTTGCATGTCTTCAATTAGCTGACATAAGAGGCAGCTACCCTCATTAGACAAGGTTTGATAGACTGAATAATGTCCACATCCTAATCCCAGAAACATATTAATACAGTAGTCCGTCTTTATTCTTGGTTTTGCTTTCTGCTGGTTCCATTACCCTGGTCACCCAGGGTCCAAAAATATTAAATAGAATATTCCAGAAATAAGTAATTCATACATTTTAAATTACATGCTATTCTGAGCAGTGTGATGGAATATCTCACCATCTCACTCCATCCCACCCAGGACATGAATAATCCCTTTGTCCAGTGGACCCACATTGTAGACGCTCCATACCCGTTAGTCACTCAGTGGCCTTCCCTGTTATCAGACAGTCATTTTGTGGTATTGTAATGCCTGTGTTCAAGTAACCCTTATTTTACTTAACAGTGGCACCCAAACACAAGAATAGTGCTCCCAGTACATTGCTATAAATGTTCTACACTATTATTATTGTTGTCAATCTATTACTGTGCCTAATGTAAAACTTTTTCATAGGTATGTATATATAGGAAAAAACATCATATATACAGGATTTAGTACTATGCATAGTTTCAGGCATCTACTGGATAATGGAACTTATCCCCCATGGATAAGGGAGACTACTGTATGTTACCTAACTGACTGAAGGGATTTGCAGATGATCAAGTTAAAGACCTTGGGGCGGGGGGCGGGGAGGGGGACATTATCCTGGATTATCCCGATGGGCCCAATTAATCAAAAGGGTCTTTTTAAGGGAAAGGGGGAGGCAAGAGAGTCAGAGAGATGTGACCAGGGAAGCAGAGGGAGGAGGGTTATGTGATGTGGGGCCACTAGCCAAGGAATGAGGATGGCTTCTAGAAGCTGGAAAAGGAAAGGAAACAGAATCACCCCAAAAACTTCCAGAAGGAACACAGGTTTGTGAGCACTTTGATTTTAGCACAGTGAGACTCATGTTGGACTTTTAACCTCCAGAACTGTGAGATAATAAATTTGTGTTGTTTTAAGCCTGTGACACTTTGTTACAGCAGCAATAGGAAATCTATACATAAAAGCATCCATTTGCATCAGGCCCCACCCCGCCCCATTTCTCTCACTCATTTCAGTACCTATCTGGCTCCTATGGCACTGGAATTTATTCTGCTACCTGAGGGCCCTGGCCCCTGTCAGGTCACACATAGCAAAATGGATAAATTAATCCATAAAGGGAAAAGCATATGCATTTTAGCAAAGTCTTCCTAAAGAAGACTTTAAAGATGTTTTAACTCTGCACCTAGAAATCCAGCCAGGGAAGCTACTCTACTTGTCAGCAAGTAGAGTGTTGATGTCGAGCTAAATAAAGCCAACTGATGAGAGGCCCTGAATGTTTATTAAATAGTTTAGATTCGATCCTAGAGATTGCAAGGCACCTTCAGAAAATTCTAAGCAGAAAAGAAACCTGTCCAAGAAAAGACAGGGGAGAAGTGCATTAGAGAGGGACATATATTAATTTTGCTGTGGATCTAGCATATTCCAAGAACCAAGGAAGGTTCAAATAATTAATTACTTCATTTAACTTTTGCAATAAACCTGGAGAAAGGTTCTTTTTATCTGTGATTGTGGATTAGATTGAAACTCAAAGAAGTTAGTAAGTAGGAGTTAGAAAGCAGTAGAACCAAGGTGTGTAACTCCAAAGCAAGTTCTACAAAGCCTCTCTGTTCCCCCTCAGTTTAATGGTGCAATGAGAAGGACATGAGGAGAGAAGAGGCTGGATAAGGAGACAGCAGCCAAGGGCAGCAAAGAGCAGCAGTGAAGTGGGCTAGAAAGGATATACTACACCTTGGCCAAGGTTTGAAGAGAATCACATAGTAGAAGTGCAGGACAAAAAGATAAGGTGAGGGCCAAGAGAATGACAGTGCCATTGACAGGCATGAAGCAGGGAAAGAGAATAAATTTGAGAGGAGGAAGACTTAGGGAGGCAGAGGCGCTCAATCCTTTCGGCAGCCAGGGGGAAGGAAATTCTGTCAGCCTGTAAATCCTTGAAGTCATACCCACAAATATACGTGTCTGTGTTGCTTTTAGACCAACATACTTTTCTTTTGTTTTCCAAACAGTTCAGAGGGGAAGGAAGCCATGGTGTCATCCTGTTTCTGTACAGCCTGATCTTCTCCAGAACATTTGAAAGGTAAATTCTACAGATGTTTGCACAGGTATTTTCTATAGGATTGGGATCACATAAACAATGTAATCTTGGGTTGAAAAATCTCCATATTGGAAACATGAATGCAATGTTTTTTTCTAGTAGATTCGCTTTTGTTGACATGTCCTTTCCTATAGTTGGTTTGGCCATCTTATTGGGCAAGTGGATGTCATCAGTCAAGTTTGAATCTGTTCTTATAGTACCCTAGTAGGTTCCTCCTTCTTGTGGCTGTAAATATTGGTGGACAACACCAAAGCTTGTTTGTACAAGTTTCATAAATAAATATATTTTATTATTTAGATCCACAGTAAGGTATATCCTCAAATATGTATTTTGTCTCTATGATCTGCAAAGTTCTGTTCTTGGCGCCGTGGAAGGCACAAAGAAGAGAAGATATATCACTGCCCTCCTGCAGAGTCCAGGCTGGGAAAGACTGGGGTGTACACAGAGATGCTGGGCAAGTCCCAGGAGGTACCTGATGTGCCAAATGAGATGTAAAAAGAATGAGTCTCTGTGGGCTCCAGAGGAGAAAGGGCCCTCTGCTGACAGGGTGGTCAGGGAAGGCTTCAGGAAAGAAATGGACTTTCTTCTGAACCTTGAAAGAAAGGTAACTTCTGGAGAGTCAGAAATAGAGGACTCTCAGGAGGGAAGAATTACAAGTCCTGCAGCAGTGGTCCTGAAGCTTGTCTTTTATATACCACCATCACATGTTTATGGTGTATGTTATCATTCGCTTAATATTAAAAAAAAAATACACATTTAAATATCAACCTCTTCCTAAATGTTAATGTCCTTTAAATCATGTACCAGGCTAAAGGTAAATGTATTAAAATAAATACATCATTATTAAAATTCTAAAATGTTCAAGTCTATACCACCTAAAATCATACCACCCTTTGAGAAGCATTATCTTGAGTTGTATCTCATGCCACGATGGTACTCACCATGCTTGACCCAAGTCTTTAAGTCTCATTCACAGAAGGACATAATCTCCAGTTCCATGAATAGATTTGTTCAAGAACACATACAGTTCACATACTAGTACGCAGCAACTCTCCACTAAGTGACAGCAGGAGCCACATTCCACCGTGACCTTATATTGTCAAGAGTGAGACCATGGCCCCTGACATAACAGTGGAAGCTGCCCTTCTGCAGCCAAGAAATGGCCACAGTGGTGTTTTCCATTTGGACAATCTGTTGATATCTGCCTTGAACCAGCACCCTCTGGTGTGGTCATGTGTCACCACCCTGAGCCAAGTGCATTCCTTGTCACATAGAACAAAGAGCTTCTCTACTGAGCCCAGCATCCACCCAGAGCACACACACAGGGATTCTAACATTTGAGATATCTGCACCTTCTCTCTTACCACTTATTACTCACTTCCCCCAACTGCATCCACCTCTGCAACCCCAGTCCTAGAGGCTTTCCCTGTGAGAGATGGAAAAGTGCAAGTGAGAAACAGTGACTAGGAGAGCCCGTGTTACTGCTGCTTTGTGTTTTGGGGGAAAAGAAGCTACAGGCTCCCGGTGCAATCATTGTCTCTGACTGGATGCCAATGGCTTCTCCCATTCTTCAGGCTTCAAATGGACCTAGATGTCACCACTACTCAGCTGCTACAACCAAATGCTGGAGGCTTCCTGTGCAGGCAGGTGAGCTGGAAGACTCTGCCTTTCTATTGTAGAATCTGAATTAGTTGAATGCCACATGCAGAGTTTGAAAAAGAAAAAAAGAAAAACAATCTGAATTAGTCTTGTTTTCTAATTAAATATATTCTCTCCTTAAGTAAAGAGCAATCCAGTTATCTTTGAAAGAGTATGAAGACACTACCCTGGGTTGCGTCAAAATCTACCATCCAATTTTCGTAACAGTCCTCCCTAGTTTACCTCCGAGAGTCCTTCATCTCTGAGATCCTAGCAACAGCAGAAAATATCTTGACAAGACCCACCAGGAATCCCTAATAACTGAAAAAAAAGTGCTATAAAAACATCTTAGCTTCATGCTTCTTAAATCACAACCATGGAAAACAACATTTAAAAGATCTATGAAGGGAGGAAGGGTATTAAGATGAGAGTGGGGTACAGAGGGAGTCATGGGGTAAGGTTTAAGAAAAAAAGCTAATAAATGATTGTTTTAACTCTACCAAATATTTAGGACATATTTTTCCTGAAACATGTATCATGTAATTTCATTCTTTTCACTAAAATAGTAATTTTTAATGATTTTTAAGAGAAAATATTAAGTCATTGTTTCATTGCTACCTAAAACGTAAATATCTGTAAAATATGCTCTCTAGGCAGTTCTGAACATGATCTTAACTGGAAGAGCAAGTCCCAATGTCTTCAATGGCTGTGAGAAAGGAAGGTCTCAGGAAACACTACATGGAGTCTTGACCCGCAGTGACGTCGGCTATTTGCGGTGGGGTAAGGACGCCTTGGAAGATGACAGACTCTCACAGGCAAGTGTGTTCCAGGCCTCAACCACACAACCAGAACGTCAATATTTTAACAGTTTAGAAGTCTGTCTATTCAGGCAATTCAAACCTGAGCCTACTTTCTCCCTGACTGTCTGCCTGTGTACCTCCCTCCCACCACATACAGACATTCAGGGAAATTTCCACAGATGGAAATATCCCAGTCTACTTGCTTCATATTTTATTTTACATATTTTTATGTATATAAAAAAGGTAATAAAATACATACATTTTAAAACAATATTTGAAATATACAGATACCCCATTTAATGAGGTTAACATATATATATGTGTGTGTGTATATATATATGTTTATATACACACATAGATAAAGGAAAAGTCCTCTGTCATCCCCATGCAGCTACACACTCCCTTCGCAGAAATAAATACTGTTAGCAGTTGATGGGTGTCCTCCCAATCCTTCATTTATGCAAATGAATGCACACAGCCTACATATTGCTCAAAGCTTAAAAAAAAAACCACTGGAAAAAAAAGGGGGCCCCCACATTTGAAGCTCCTGTCAAAAAGCTTTCCAGCTCAGGGGATTTATAACTTCTGACAACCAGAAAGTAAAATGTCCTGTTGAAAAGCACAACCAGGGAATTAAGTAAGATGTGATTCTGCGAAAACAAACAGAAGAGTGACAAAGCAAATATACCCACCCAAAACCACAAATCAAAGCTGCTTCTGTGATATTTCACAAAAATTTCATCCTAAAACCCAGGGAAGATGAGGCAGATTCTGTAACAACACTTGTCTGGAATGACCTTGAAACCAGTTCGGATGTCATTCAATTTGATGGAGGATGTAAACCCCCACAAGCCTCCCAACCACCTCTCCCAAATGCCAGCAGCAAACAAGGCCTCGCTGCTCAGCATCTGTCCTGTCCTCCAGCTCTCCTGGTTCCCGCTCAAAATACCTTTCATGTATATAAGGCTTCATCTGTCCCTCTTTCTACTATTGTCTCCAGCTACTATGTTATTCATGAAATCAGCATCTTGCAACACATACATATCATATGTCTGATGCCATCAAAAAAATAGTGTCTGACTATAGCAGAATTGGCATATTTTGTGTACAAGTGTGCTTTAAAAATCTGTGTATTATTCCTTGAGTTTGTATTCTTTGTTCATCATAGAAAAATGTGAAGTGATAGACAAGGTAAAAGTAAAAGAAGTAAAACAAATTTTGTTACCCAGGGATCAATCTTTTCAGGAACGTTTTTCAGAAATACTTTTTTTTCTTTTTCATATCAATGTGTCTTTTTTTTTTTTAAATAGAGACAGGGGTCTCACTGTGTTGCCCAGGCTGGTCTTGAACTCCTGCGTTTAAGCGATTCTCCTGCCTCAGCCTCCCAAATTGGTGGGATTACAGGTGTGAGGCACTGTGCCCGGCCACATCAATGTGTCTTATTCTACTCTTCTGAAACCTGCTTTTCTCATTTAACACAAATATCTCATTTAATAACAAATATGAGTATATGACCCTCTATTTTTGAGACAGAGGTTGCTCTGTCACCCAGGCTGGAGAGCAGTGGTGCCATTTCAGCTCACTGCAACCTCCACCTCCCGGGTTCAAGCGATTCTCCTGCCTCAGCCTCACAAGGAGCTGGGATTACAGATGCACACAACCATAGCCAGCTAAGTTTTGTATTTTTAGTAGAGACAGGATTTTCGCCATTTTGGCTAGGCTGGTCTCAAACTCCTGACCTCAAGTTATCCACCCACCTTGGCCTCCCAAAGTGCTGGGATTACAGGCATGAGCCACTACCTGACCTCTCATTATATTTAGAGGCTGCAAAGAGTTCTATTGTGTGGATGCGAAAGACTATGCTTTGAATACACCCTGGACAGAGAATTGATTATTGCTGTAAAGCTCCTAATCACTTTTTTCAGATAATTTGGGACTTCATCTTAAAATCTGACTCATATAACGAAGAGTAAAACTAAGCCAGAAATAGAGGATTTATAGATTTCATTTTACATATTTTTCTTTTCTTTCAACCACGTGTGGTCACTTGGTGTCCATAGTCTAACATTCTGTAACTATAAGGACCCAGTAATATGCCAAGACTTGGTTTGAAAATGGGGTGATATGCTGGAAACAAGTCCAAGTGGTGGTGACACAAAAATGCAATAATGATTTTAGTGTTTTGTCTATTATTACAAAAGCTCTTTCATAAGATTATTTCACTAGATCCTCACTATAAACTAGAAAGATTTAAAATAGCATTTCTCATATTTCAGTCATTTGAGTAGGTAATTCAGAAGGTTTTTCATGTCTCTGTGCTACCCCTGCTATTATTTGCTTAATGTTTTTCTTTCAATCAACTCGTTTAAAATGTGGTTCTAACCTTTTCTGCAGCAGTAATAGAAGCCATGGGCTTGATGTGCTGATTTAAAAAAAAAATGTGCTGATTAATTAAACCATATTTAATTAAACATTTGGTTTTTGTGCCATCCACTTCTTCTCCTACACAAGTCTGCTTGTGTAGAAGTATCCTTGTGCCATTCACTTTCATGCCACATGCCACATGCCACCAATGAGCATACGCGCACACATACACACACACACACACACACACGGGAACCTGGCATAAAAGTGAGGAAGTTCCTGTAGCATGTGTAAAATAACCCTGGCCTGGAAATCAGCAGGCTTGGCTGGAGGCCTTGCCATGCCATTCACAGGTGTGTGACTTGCACCAGTTTTACCCTCTCTGAGCCTCTTTCCTCACCTACAACACAGGTGCATTCACTCCACAAGCACCTGCCCTGCAACCTGATCAGATCAAGGACTGATGTGAAGAGCAGAGGAAGTCATGGATGTTGAAGCTCACTGGAAGGCCAGAATATTCTATAGACATATAAGACTTTATAATAGAAGATAACAAGGCATAATGTTATAGTGTTTTATTCAGCTATGTTCGTTCAGCACAGCTAAATGCTAATTGAATACTAATTGTGAGGCTCTGTGTCCAGATACAAAGATGAGCCATACTTGACCATACATACACTGATGGCTACAGGAAGGATACAGGCAATAAATGCTAGAGAGCAGTGATGTCAACCCTGATTGCACATTGAAGTCACCTGGAGATCTTTTACAACTATCAATGCCCAGGTCATCCCCCAGAATATTATCAGCTTTATAAGCATGTGTAGTCAAACAGGGCCCCACACTTGGAAGGCCCCACACTTTGTTTAATGCTCTAGTGTCTGGTGTCACTGTCTTGAAATTGTCAATGTTTGAACGAGGGCCCCCACATTCTCATTTTGCACTGGGCCCCACAAATTACATAGCCAACACTACCCAAAGACTGCTTCATTTGGTCTAGGAAGCATCTGGGCAACTGGAGTTTTGAAAGCCCATAGATGATTCTAAGGCGCAACCAGGATTAGAAACCTCTGTTGCAAAGCAGGGCTTCTCAACCTCTGCAGTACTGAAATTTTGACGTGGTTAATTGTTTGTTGTGGAGGGCTGTCCTGTCCACTGCAGGCTATTGAGCAGCATTCCTGGCCTCTGCCCACTAGATACCAGCAGCACTGGCCCCAGTGTGGCAATAAAAATGTCTCCAGACATTTCAAAATGCCCCCCCGGGGAGCAAAATTGACCCTAGTTGAGAACCTCTGCTTTAGAGGAAGGAGAAAAAAATCTCTTTAGGCTTAGCTGATTAAATCCATGGTGTGCAGAATTGGCCAACTAGCTATTTCAACTGAACTTACAAGAAAGAGTATATCTTCTTTCAATCAGTATTAGAAAGGTCGACAGCTTTCGGTTCCTTTTTAACATTTGCAAGGCTTTGGAAACAAGTTGCAGGCTTTATCTTAAATTAAAATTAAACAGGTGTTTGTGAAATAGCTACTAAGTTGTTGTGAGAAAAGGGACTATATCAGAGAATATGCCATCACAGAGAGTCAAGAATTCACAGGGATCCAGCACTGCTGTTTTTTCTGGATCACATTTCTTTCTACACAAGTCTGCTCAGACCAATAGAACTGCTAAATCATGCTCTAAAGAAAATTACCTGCAAAGCCTAAAATATCCACCAATGATAAAGTGGATTTTTGCCGGGAACTTACAGTCAGTCAAGAGGCCACAGCGTAAGGTAAAAAAAGAAAGGCTTTCCTGCTGGGAAGAGGGCAAAACCTACCAGACCACAGGACCGCCACCCAAATGCCTGCTCACACATTGGAAGTAGGGCAAAGGATGGAAACTGCCCAGGCTAGCTTTAAAATCTATATAGAAATTAGATCTGTAATGCTTCCATCTTTTTGAAAAGTGACTAATGTGGCTTTTCATCCTTCTTTCTTGGACTCGGTGTTCTCTCCCCAGAGAGATACCTGTGAATCCTGCCCTCAGTGAAAATTGCCTGAAATTGTACACTAATGGTTTGAAACCCTGAGGATGTTTATTATGTTGTCTCTGTCATGCGCTTGAAGTTTGGTTTGAAAAAAAAAAGGTATTAAAGAGCGAATACAGGCTGGCAGTTAGTTTTCTTACTTGAACTCCTGGCATGTATGAATATGTTAGAAACATGCATATCAAGATGATTTTACCTGCAGATGCTTTTTATATCAGCTCATTATACAGGAAATATGTATGAAGTATATTTATAGTCAAGTTTATTTATACTTATATACTTAAGTATATTTATATTCAAGTAGATATGAAGCTTATTTATTCATTGTGCTAATAGCTTGTTTATAACCTTGTGCATATAGCACCTATTGTGTGCCTGGCCCTTTAGGGGTCATTTCATTTATTTATTGAATCCCCACTTCCACTCCAAGTTGTGATCAGTATTACTTTAAGCTGAAGGTCTATTGCTTGGTCATTCATTTTAGAGATAAGAAAGGCCAGGATGAGGAATGGGGACTTACCCAAAGCTAGCAGCTAGGCAAGTGTCAGAGCCAGGGATATGAACCGAGTTCTATCTACATTCAATGATCACATTCTGTCCACTGGACCATGCTGCCTGCCATTATCATCTTTGCTTATTTTCTGTTAAAAAGGTAAATATAGAAATGCCAGATCTTGGAATTATACTCTATCATCAGTACTTTTATCATCTATTATATTTATATATAGATATATTATATGGTTTATAATATCTGTTATAGGTATACTCATGTTGGTAACATTTAAATGGTAGCAAATCACAGCATGACAGTTGCGCTCAACAAGCTGGAACTCAATCCACTGACTTCTAGGTTAGAGTGGTTGTGAGTTTGTGTTGATGGTGAACTGCCCCCACTTTACCTCCTGGTTTGGCACATCTCACTCGTCAGGTGTATGGAAATCCTCAACCCTAGGAGAGCAAGCCCAGTGGGTGCTCAGAGACATACTAACCAGAAGACCATTTGACTGCATTATCCCCAGAAGTCTAATATTTCACAACATCCTAGCATAGAACTGAAACACAGAGCAGAACAGAAGTTTATTCAAGAAAGAACATGATGTGCTTCTGGGACAGTGCTCTAAGTATGACTGGACTGAAGACCCCTGCAGCCACTACCTTTCCCTTCTGATTCTGTAGGAGACCCGTGAAAATGCCAACTAGGTATATAAGTGCTTTGTGGATATTTAGTAGCTCCTGCCTATGGTAGGTGCAACAAATCTGAAGGTTATTTTTATGTACTGATAATAAAAACCTAATATCAGAAAGATTTCTTAGTTCAGAAGAAAACCAACGTGCTACCTGACAGGTAGATTCTGCTGTCAAGGTGAAACCCATCCTGTAATGCTGCCTCCGTCTTCCCTAAGTCAATCTCTTATTACTCTATGATAAAATTGCAGAGATTGCAAAAACATGTGTCTTTCAGTCCCAATGTCACAGCCCAGTGGGTGAGACATTTAAAAAAAAGATGGTATTCTCATTAGATGACATGACAAGCCCCCCAGAGCCCACCAGACTGATGGTTCCTGCAGAACACAGCCAGCTACCATAAGATGAGGCACTATTTTGAAGCCTCCCTGTCACTTTTCTATTTGAAGGTACAGATTTGAGTGTGAGGTTCCAATACCTAAGTGAGAACATAAAGCAGTTTGAGTCTAACACCATCTGGAAAGCCTTGGGAGGTTCACATTATCTTCACACCTGCCACTGAGAAGAAAAATCCACTCTGATTTTTCAGGGACTGAAGCCATTTAGGTCTTGCCAGAATTACTCCTACGGCAGCCCTGGCAGCACGCACCACTATCCCAGTCATACCTTCTTCCCCCTTTACTTTTTCCCTTTAGAGAGTCTGATAGGAAGAAATCCAACCATAGAAGTACCCAGTGAAGCGGTACGCACTGCACTCTGCCACTAAGTCACTGAGATAGCGCCCTGCAAACATGAACTAATTTGTCTTTACAACATACCTGCAAACTCAGTGAGAGAAGTTACATCAAGTCTGTATTCCAGGTGGCAGAGATGAGAGCCAGACCATTAACAGTTATGCACAGGAATTGTCACCAGGAATCAGCGAAGAAAGCACAACGTTTCAAACACCTTTCTCCTGTTCAGATTACCAGCCTGGGGCCTTGGGACTTGCAATATCATGCTCATTATGCAAAGGCATGTTCTAAACCCCATTGTTCTAGACGGCATTCAAAAAAAGAATTACATGGACTCAATTCTTGCACTCTGATATGTAGAATTTGTCCATCCTCCTTGCTGTCCTTGTAATTTTACATTGGTTTAAATGATATATGTTATGAAAAGCTTGATTGCTGCATTAATGCTGAAAATACTGGGCTTATTACACAATGAGTGAACTTAAGGAGAAAGGTATTTTATTTATAGCACCACTGTATCACAATTTAATTTCCTTTTTACCATGGCAACATGAAGCAACATGCACAAATTCAGCATTGATGGAATCTCACCAATAAAACATATTTAGAATCCTGCTTTTGGGGAGTAGCTGGTAAACTGTTTTTATCCAAAAGCAATACAAATGCTTAAAGCGAAAAATGCCAGTCAAACTGCTTATATGGTGTGCCAAGAAGAAAGGGGGATGTAATGTCTGTCTGGATTCAGTTGGAAGGTGCTTTGTTTTGTTTTTTGCAGAACTCACTTTAAACCAGATGTGTTCTCAACTGTAATCTTAAGGCTTGCCTCTTAATACTCAAAGTGCAGCAACAGTCATGCATGACATTTCCCGTTTCATCAGAATCTCTCAGGGCAAGCGAGGTTCTGCTTGCTCACTGTGAGAGCTCTGTAAGGTCACTTTGTGGGGTTGAAGGTGGTTGCATTTTGACTACTTCATTTTCTTCCTACTAGAACAAAATCTTGAGTAGCTTTGAGCTCAGGAAAGAAAACTGTTGTACTGCTGCATAAAATAACAGTAGTGTGTCAGTCAGCACCCAGCAGAGTATGTTTATCTGAGTGCCAGGTGAATTTCATCTACATTACAAATATTCTGTGAAACAATATCATTTATGTGTATATTCTATTACACCTACCCAGACTAATTTATAGGGAGTATCATTAGATTCGAACTGACCAGAATGTCCACTTGAAGTTCCATTGGAAGTACCTTTTGCTACAAACAGCTCTCAATCTCCTAGTTTTATTCAAGTTTTTCAACCTTGATAATTCCATAACTTCCTGTATAACATATTTTGATTACATATAAGCTTAATACAGAAGGGTCCCATAGCAAGAAGGCCTAAGAAAGAAAGTGCTTATTTTATAACTAATGAATAGTTACAAAGTTATTTGGAAATTGGTGGTGGATATCTGGAACTAAAACATATGCTACTGCTTCAATGGCACATCTTCACTGTTTTATTTCTGATGTAGCCAGTGGGCAGACTCGCCCCGTGTTTGGTATGTGAAATGCCCACAATATATTCAGCCCGGAGGAGCTAACTCCAGCAAATCCTGTACCCCCTATGCAGATGAGTAAATCCTGCACCCATTATGAACATGTCCTGACTGGGTGCTAGGTTTCCACCCTTTTGTAAACTACCAGCCGAGGTCATTTCTTTTCAGCACAGCAATGTACATTTTCTGTGGTAGCTAAAAGTGAAACACTTACAAACAAAAGCATCTCTGATTCACCCACTCACCCACAGCTGAAGAATTTAAACTCAAGGAAACAAAGACATTTGAATAGAATTATTGAGAAATCAAAATGTCAAGTTATTAGCCTTTAATACTTGGGTTGATAAAGCACGTGATAATTTTTCAAAGCTGGATTTCCACAAAACAGAATTTGTTCCTGAACAAAGAGTACAACTCTGAGGACTGAGAAGAAAAGAAATAGAATGGCAACACTGGTGCCTTCAGTTACAGGAAGAAAGGCCAAGCTAAGGGGCCCAGGAATTCTCCTTGGCGTCACATGGAAATCATGGGTTTATCCATGTCACTCATGTTTATCTCTTTAGGTTGAAATAACTTTTAACAAATTTTAAAAATTGTTTCAATAAATTTTGATGGAAAGCTTTTAAAAATATGTGCTTCCCTGCCTGTGTAAACAAACTGATGGTTATCACTGATAGAAACGCACTAGAAGTGTGCAAGACCGCTGCCCGTTTACTACATCCCCTTCCCCGCTCCTACCCCGCAGGGCTGGTTTTTGCAAATCTCATTCACTAGCTGTAAGAATTCAAGGCCAGGCCAGGTACAGTAATTCCAATATTTGGGAGGCCAAGGCAGGTAGATTGCTTGTGTCCAGGAGTTTGAGACCAGCCTGGGCAACATGGCAAGATGCTGTCTCTACAAAAAATACAACAATTTGTCAGGCATGATGGTGTCCATCTGTAGTCCCAGGGGCTGAGGTGGGAGGATCACTTGAGCCCAGGAGGTCAAGGCTGCAGTAAGCCAAGATCACATCACTGCATTATACCCTGGGTGACAAAGCAAGACCCTGTCTTAAAAAAAAAAAAAAAAAAAAAAAAATCAAGGCTAAATTGATTGACAGGTACTTAGAAAAAAACAGATAACAAGCTGCTGTCTAGGAACATCTTCACAATTGATCTACATGTTAACCTGTAGATATATGTGTATATGTGTGTTGTGTGTATGTGTTTCCCTCATTTTCCAGAAGCTATTTGATATATCTTCAATATCCTTTTTTCTATATTCTAAATAGTTGATGTTGCCAGAAGTCTTACCACCACCTGCTGAATGAATTATTGCCTTATCTTGGGAATGGCAGCAGACATGCTAGTCTCTAGAATAAGAGAATTAGAGTTCTCTTACTCTACCACTACATTCCTATTTTAGTTTATCTATTTATTCTTTACCTCGCCTCAAAACCAAACTGAAGTTGTTTCACCTCCTCTATGAGGTCACCAAAAAAAATTTTTAAGATAATCCATTAAGATAAAAATGGCAGCATCACTATACCAGATCATTCATAAATGCAAATTTATTCATGACGAAGCCTTCGTTTGAAATCTTACTCTATGTACAGTGCCTTGCACAGCGACAAGTGCAACAAGAAACCTCAGAGCTCCTTTTTGGTCACGATCGGGTATTGGCATGTGTCACAATGTTTCAAAATCTATATGTTTATCTGCATTCCCCTTCCTCCTTCCAGGTGGGCAGCATGCTGAAGACTCCCAAATTACCTATTTGGCTGTGCAACATCAATGGAAATTACAGCATCCTTTTTTGCACAAACAGGCAGCTCTTATCAGACTGGAAAATGGAGCGTCTCTTTGATCTGTACTTTTACAGTGGCCGGTCCTCACAGAAAAAGCTTGTGCATCTTACAATAGGTGAGCATTTCAGACTCCAAGTGTTGTGGACTTTAATGTGCTCAAAGAGATGCGGCTGCCAATGTTTCACAACTGTGTGGATATTCATGCTAGCTCTGCAGGAAAGTGCTTAGGCTCAGGTTCTGAAATGAAGCTCACACATGAATCCCATGGCCCTAAACCCAAGCATTGCAATGTGGGAATTCTAAACTTACTTTACCTAGGAGAAGGAGGGTTAGAAATAGCACAGAGGAACCCACAACTTTTAGGTAAGAGAAAAACAAAAGGTATGGAGCCAAATTTCCAAAAACCATTCTCCAGGGCCTTTGACCTTGGAGCATGAGGTATTTAATACCTGAGGAAATAATTGGGAAAACCCAGGGGAGAATTGGCTGATGCTCTCTCATGACCAAACATCAGATAATCATCCAGTGACATAAGTAACCAAACTGATAGTACATTTCTGTTGAAATGAGCGCAAAAGGCATTTTTGAGGTCCTACTGTGTGCCAGGCACGGGGCTAGACACTGGGAAAACAATGATGAATATGGCACAGGTCTGCATGGTGGCTCCTCTGTAGTCACACAGACTGGTTTCTTTTATTCCAAAAAGTTCCACAAACCTTTAGAGAGGTTCCAATCCAACCGGAGAAGCAGACAACCAAACAGGTCATTTCAGTGACAAACTCCTGAGGCGAAAAGACTAACCTTAAAATGTCTTTAAACATTGACCTCTGGACGAGGTATTAACACTAGACAAACTGGGAGTTTGTATCCATAGCCTTAGCTGCATTTATGAAGCATTACTGTATCTGACTTTGCACCACAAGCCTGGTGTTGAATAATCTTCCATTATTACGTGTGGAAAAGCATCTAGTGACTATTTTATCTGTGCAGTTCCTAAATCTCTTTCTTTAATTATGAGAAATGCATATTAACCCATTTAATTTAGTATAACATTGACAATATGTTCCTTAAAATATATTGTTGTTTCTACCTCAACTTCCTTCTTTGCATAAAGCAACATTTTTCATTAGCTCACAAGAATCATCTGCTTTCTGTCCTGGGCATTGTGTTGAAAACCTCACAGGCATTAACCCATAACATTCCCATAGCCACATGAGGTAAGTACTAGGATTTCCATTTTTATGAAGTGGAAATTATGGTGCCCAACAAGTAACTACTAATTGAATAAATGAAGTTTAGCAATAGATGCTAAGTACCTTCTTAAATGTCACCTGGCTAATATGAGATAAACTCAAGCCCCAAACCCAGTTCTTGCCTACCCCACTAGAATGCCTTGCCCTCCATCCAAAAATGCAAATGTATTCTGAGAAGCATTGAGAAGTGGGGTCGGTTGGTTGTTTGGAGATGGAGTCTCACTCTGTCGCCCAGGCTGGAGTGCAGTGGTGCAATCTGGCTCACTGCAACTTCCACCTCCCGGGTTCAAGTGATTCTTGTGCTTCAGCCTCCCAAGTAGCTAGGATTACAGGCACCTGCCACCACACCCAGCTAATATTTTGTATTTTTAGTAGCGACAGAGTTTCACCATGCTGGCCAGGCTGGTCTTGAACTCCTGACCTCAGATGATCCACCCACCTCGGCCTCCCAAAGTGCTGGGACCACAGGTGTGAGCCACCATGCCTGGCCTCTTTTTTCTTTTCTTTTTTCTGACAATATTTAGTAATCTATACCTGGTTCTAGGTGTCACATCATGGTTCCAAAAGGTATATTACCCAGCTTATCAACAGTTTTGCACAACAACCCAGGTTACCACTGACTCATTCGGTCTGGGGCATTTCAACACACCACCTGTTTGAATCCCCCTCTGCTTAACCAGTTGTAGGAGCACAGCTTGCTGAGCTTGCTGAGCCTGACTCCTGCCCAACCACCCTTCTGTCCTTCTTTAGTGGCTTCCTCTGGAATGGTGTTCATAGGCTTGGGTCTAAATGCTGGCTGTTCCTTCTTCAGATACTCACTCCCATCATTGGGAAAGAGACCAACAGGAAGAGAAACATGGACCAAGACGGCAGTTTTCACCAGTGGAGATGGTAATCAGAACCAAGTGGAGCGAGGCCACCATCAACTGGAATGGGACCATTCCTTTTTTCTAAAGGGAAAACTAGGCCATGCAATGAAGTCTGAAGTGTCAGAACTGCTGGGATGCAAAAGCCTAATGTGGGGGGAGACCATTCATTTCTATATTTCTCATTTATGAGCCCCACAAAAAAAAAATACCATTAGCAGTTTTTTCATTTTTAAAGTATCTGGTAAATCCCTAGCTGTGAGCGTTGTAGGAGAAATACAGGCCCCTACACCAGGGCCTACATGGTGGCGCCTCTGTAGTCACAGAGACTGGTTCCTTTCTTTCATTCAAAAGAGAAAATGAAGCCTCTCTCTTGAATGTTTTTCCAAAGTTGTCTTTTCTTGGTATAATTCTCCATGAGGATTATGGAAGCAGGCTGCTAGCTTTCATTTGGGGATGAAGTCATTGGTAATGAATCATCGGATTTTTAGTTATGGCAAGAACTCAAGCCTTCTCAAGGACTTCCTGGTATGGACAGCATTCCTTTCCAAGGCTACAGTTCATATGCCCACATGAGCAAGTTCTTGTCATTAAAATAGTAAATGGGCTTCTTGGGGTTTGAAGCAGGGGCTATTCCTGGTAGAGTGGCAGCTATAGCAGTTGACATGTGGGTTTCAGTAGCCACAAGGAGACATTCTTTTTATTAGCAGTATGTTTGTTCCTTTTCTTCAACACTGGATATAAATACACAAATAGACAAACTGAGAAAAATTCTGATTTCTACATAAAATTATATATAAAAATAAAATCTCTTGTGTTATTATTCAAAGGGGAAAACAATTCTTTTTAGAATATACTCTTTCCCTGTCCTGTTAAATGCCTATGTTCTTTCTGAAGAGATACACAGAGAAAACACGTATTCCCTCTAAAAGAAGTACACGAGAATAATATAGACACTGCCACCCACCCCACTAATCTGCCACCTCACAGATGTAGGGCTCTGTATTCACAATCCAAAGGTTAGTTTCCAAAGAACAATCTTTGTGCATTCATTCAAATTAATTGATTAAATGCATTTGCATTTGGCTCAAAGAATAATGTTTTAACTTAAGGACCAGGTAGAAAATGAAACTTCAAGGTGAATAATAAATTATGTCAGAAAAGAAAGGCGATTTGGCTTGGATTGCATATTATAATATCTTTATCATTGGTGTCTTCATTGGGGATTTTAAATACACCAGACAAGTAAGTGGATCCCTACAGACTCTGGTCTTATGTGGTCTTAATCTTACTTACATTGCGCTTTTCCTGCGGTGTGGGCCTGTTTTTTGTTTTATGGACACTACATTGTTTCTTACTGAATGTCTCTTTTGGAGTTGACTGTTAGAGCCGGATTAAAAAACGTACCAAGTGCATTAGTAAGGAACCGCTCAGCTGCAAGTACGAGATCTCACTAAAAGTCGCAAACAATAAAGATATTCCTTTTAACAAGAACTGTCTAGCTAGGGGATCCATGACTCAGATCAATCATGGTTCATCCTCCGAGTCTGAGCACAGGGCACTTGATATTAGAACAAAATCAGGGTTTTGTAGAAGGAAGAAAAGCAGGATGACTGTTGGGTAGTATATTGGTTCTTACAAAAGCCATTTTTTAAATTGACCTCTTTCTTGTATCCATTTTATGTTCCTTCCCTTATTCCTCCTTTGAATTTTTAATTTGTTTATAATTTATGTTAGTTTGCCATATTTTATATGGTGCTATAATTTGGGTTAAATTATTCCTGGAACAAATCTATAAATAAGTAAAATAATGGAGGAAAGATTAAGTACCTATGTTTTAGATATAAAAGTATAATTTTGATACATAAACTATTAATTACTTTGTATGTCAATGTTCAGTGAAAATAAGTTTTTATTTTATCTTATAAAGAGGGTACCCAGTAATACTTGATTTTTTCCTTCAGAGTGAAGACATGTTATTTAAAAATAACTAGAAGTTTCTCAGAGCCATTAGTTCACGTTTAAACTTTCTGTTTTGAGCAAAATGACTTTGTTTTTTCAGCTTCTCAAATATAAAGCGGAAGAAAGCTGTTTGCTTGAAGATGGGGATATTAATTTTTCTGAATAGTCATCTAAAAGGACTGTGTCGTTAGTGGGAATGAACCCTTGAGGAGATGGCCACTATTTTCCTTTTTCAAATATCAAGTTAGAATTCCCCCAAATTATTGTTTGCTCTTAGACAAGATGTGTGAATCATTTCTCCAAGAACATTCTCACCAATGTCACAAGACTGGTAGGAGCAGGCCAGGGTCGGGGTGGCCTGAGATTCCCTTCACTTCACACTGTGGAAGTAACCATGAATAGCAACTGGCTGAGACTGGTCTTGAGCTGTCCAGGTTGTAGGCACTCTTCAGCCACACCTGGGCCTGCATTTTCTGTTGATGGTTGTAATTCCCTTGTCAGGGCCTTAGAAACATAATCATTCATTCATTCATTCAATGTTTTTTATTTTATTTTAATTTTCATTTTTGAGATGGAGTCTCACTCTATCGCCCAGGCTGGAGTGCAGTGATATGATCTTGGCTCACTGCAACCTCCACTTCCCAGATTCAAGTGATTCTTGTGCCTCAGCCTCCCAAGTAGCTGGGACTACAGGTGTGTGCCACCACGCCGGCTAACTTTTTTGTAATTTTTGGTAGAAATGGGGTTTCGCCATGTTGGCTAGGCTGGTCTTTAACTCATGACCTCAAGTGATCCACCCACTCGGCCTCTCAAAGTGCTGGGATTACAGGCATAAGCTACCATGCCTGGCCATTCAATGTTGTTTAACATGCGCTATGTGCAAGGCACTATGCTGGATGCTGGGGAAAATCAGCACAGTGACCAAAATCAGATGTGGCACCCCTCTTTTCTTATGAAGCTTAGGCTCTTCTTAGGAGATGGCAATTAATCGAAAGGCACTTTAATAAAGATAAACTTGAAAACTGAGCGAAGACATTTTGGGCGTGTCAATCTTATAATAAAGAACTGAAAGAAAAGGAAAAGTCACCTCTGAGGAAGAGGTGGTTAGCTGAGGTAAGAAGACTGCATAGAGATAACAGGCTGAAAGGAAGAAGGATGAGCAGATGTGAAGCCCTGTGGTGAATGCGCCTGAGGAACAGAAAAGCCTGTAGGGCTGGAGAGCGGTTGTGAAGCAGCTGGAGCAAAAGGTGAGGCCACGGCAAGGCAGTGTAGACTATGAGGTGTGAGAAACCTTGGAAAGGTTTTAAGTGGCCTGGTAAGATCTGCATTTTGAACACATGCCTCAAAGTAGAACATGGATTGGAGAGAGCCCCAAGTGCATGCGGAGACTAGTTAGGCAGCTGTAACAGTGGTGTGGACAAGAGATGGTCAGAATAGAGTGGAGGCAATTGAAGTAGACTGAAGTGGGTCTCTCAGGAGATACCCCTTGGTAGGTAAAATGAAGAAGGCTGAAATAGGTTGCATGGGGAGGGAGATGAGGAAGAAAGAAAAAAGAATCAAGGATGACTTCTAGGTTTCTGATTTGGTAACTGGATGGAAGGTTGTACCTTCACAGAACTTGGAAACACTGAAAGCACACCAGATTTTGAGGGTAAGAATCACATGTCTAATCTTAGACATGAAACATTCAAGTGGAAAGGTAGACTAATGGATCAGAAATAAGGATCTGGAAATCAATGGAGAGGTTTGGACCAGAGAAACAAATACACCTGGGAGTCACTAAGGGTAAGTAACAGGGTGGCCTGGGGCAAGACTGCCCAAGGAGAGTATGAAGCAAGAAGATAGCTGGGCCTGATGCTGAGCCCTGAGGAATTCCTGTGTCAGCAGTCAGGCAGAGTGTGACGAGCCTGGAAAGCAGGCTCAGAAGAAAGAGCCAGAGACAGAGGAGAAAAATGAGAATTGAACTGTGTCTAGAAACCATGCCCTGTACATGAGGGCAGGCATTTCCTCTGTCAATCATCGTGGGAGCAGGAAGGAGTAGGCCTAAGGAGAGGGAACAAAGGCTCTCCCCACCCCAATGCCCCAGCCAGAGCTGGGGGCCTTGCACAGGGCCTGGACCAACATTTAGGAAAAAACAACCAAGTGGCAGAGAACTGCAAGTTGTCAGAAGTCCAAGGGGCTTCTCAAAGCAGAGACACGATCAGAAGTAAAATTTTAGATTTTCCTGCATTGTAATTCCTTTGTGTTTAAATTAAAATGTTAAACATTCTAGCCTGATATTCCCTGTGCTTTGTTTGGGAAATGAAGAGAGGGATCTGTTTCACATGTAGAGACACTTTCTAACACCTGGAGAAGCCAGTCTTGTGAAGAAAAGAGGTCTCCTGAGAAGCCCAGAGCAATAGAACAGGATACAATGATGAGCTAAAGTGTAAGGAAAATGACGCCAGCAAAAAAGAAAGCGCAACAGAGAAAAGAAAACCAAATCAGATTCAAGATGGTGGCAAGAAAAGCCCAGTCTCAAAAAAAAAAAAAAAAAAAAAAAAAAAAACGGGAAGCAAGGGCCGGGTGTGGTGGCTCACACCTGTAATCCCAGCACTTTGGGAGACCAAGGCGGGTGGATCATGAGGTCAGGAGTTCAAGACCAGCCTGGCCAAGATGGTAAAACCCCATCTCTGCTAAAAATTCAAAAATTAGCCAGGCGTGGTGGCAGGCCCCTGTATTCCCAGCTACTCAGGAGGCTGAGGCAGAGAATTGCTTGAACCCAGGAGGCAGAGCTTGCAGTGAGCCCAGATTGTGCCACTGCACTCCAGCCTGGGTGACAGAGTGAGACTCTGTCTCAAAAAAAAAAAAAAAGAAAAAAAAAAGAGAAAGAAAAGAAAAGCCCAGTCTTAGAGGATGCAATTCTAGGTGAGTTCGGAACTTAAGTGAGGAATTAACATAAATTCATTTCCATCAGGCTTGATATTATACAAAAAATGCTGCCCCTAATCTCATGAAGATAAGTGGCAAATGCACTGAAAAAACATATTTTGGCATAAAAACAAAAAGTATTATTATGGGTTGTCAGGGGCTATCTGAATAAAAGATACTTTTAGTCAATGACTCTTAATGTTAAAATCAACCAGAGAGGATCTAGTTTGAATAAATTTAACCTGTTATTTCCAGGATAGTCAGTTTAACTTTAACTCTTCTGAATGTATTTCTATCCCCTCTCCTTCCAAGAAGGACTTGGGGTGGCTGATAACTGGTAAACTTTCTGGAGAACTTGTATTGTGTTTTCTCCTAGTGATTGAATCCAACAACACACACACACACACACACACACACACACACACACACATTTTTTATTACTGTCCACAAGGTGGTGCTATGAGAGTGACTTTTTCAATTTCATAACCGCATAATTATAAAAGTAAACGTGGACAATTTAATCACATGCATATATGTAGGCACACACGCCTACAAACCTAAAATGTTTATACAAATTGATGTAATGGGTATTTAGTTTTGGTGATACTTGGGATTGGTATCACTAAGCATAGTATGTAGGATTGCTCTGACCCTAGGAGTCATCCCCTCTTCCACTCCAATGCAGCAGCAAAACCTGTAAGTGGTATTAATAGCTCTGAAATAGCTCCATTTGCACTGCCGTCTCCATGATACAGGTACCACTATCTCACACCTGGACCATTACAATAGCCGTCCGACTGCTGTCCTCACCTTCTCTCTTGTCCCCTTCCAGTCCCTTTTCCACACAGCACCACACAGCAATCAATTATCTTTTTAAAAAAAAATTCAATCCTGATTATTTTATCTTTAAAAAATTCAAGCCTAAAACACCCAGGTTTATCCTTATTTGTATGTTTATGTGTTAAATACCTAACTATCCACTAGTCTAGGGGTTCTCAAACTTTTTTATCTCAGGACCCCTTTATGCACCTAAAAATGACCCCAAATCACTTTGGTTTATCTGGGTCACACCTGTTAATATTTATCCTATTAGAAATTAAAACTGAAAAAATTAAGTTTTTATTTAAAATGACAATAAAACCTATTATATATTTACCTAAAATAGTATTTTATGGAAAACAATTATATTTGCCAAGAAAAAATAGTAAAAAGAGTGGCATTATTTTACATTTCTGTACATTTGTTTAATGGCCAGCTTAATATGAGACAGCTGTATTCTCATATCTGCCTCTGCATTCAATCTGTTGTGATACATTGTTTAGCCTGAAATATATGAAGAAAAGTTGACTTCACATATATATTTAGTTGAAAAAGGGAGGAGGAATTTTAATAGCTTTGTGGCTATTCTTTTTGATACTACACCAAAACTCTACAAGGGGTAATGTTTTAAGGGTTAGTCGCAAAGTAGAACCTGAAACTGTATTAGTGAGCTTTTCAAATCTGTTTCATTAAAATCCATTGGTGTATCTTACACTTTGAATGGATCTTCCCCATTCATTGGTCATTTGAAATATCTTGATTCAATGTATTATGAAAAGTATTAAATCATATTTTATAATATAATATCAAAAAACTCACAGTAGTTACTATCACCACCAATCATATCAGAAAAGCCTTTAAGTATTGGGAAGCTGTCATTAAAATATGTTACAGGACAGGTAAATAAGAAAAATAGACTTCATTCTGGGAAAAATCACATTCTGGTGTTTCTTCTTCTTCCTCAGTTATCTCACCCAGTGGATTTGCAAATTTTTTAGGAGCAAAATCTAGCTTTCACATCAAATTTCATGTGGAATCCCAACATGCACAACAGATACACACAGAGCTGATGTAGATAAAGCAAAGTCGGGGCTCATGGTTCTGGCCATTTTGTCTCCTTTCTCACTCATGGTGCTGCTTCAGATGCCTTCCTTGAACCCATGCCTTCCTACAGAAACTATTTTTGAAAGCCCCTGATAGTCCTGCCTGTGGAATTAGTTAGATTTATTTGGTAGCAGAAACCCAATTCGAACTGGCTTAAACAAAAAGAACATTAGTTGACTCACACAATTAACAAGTCTAGGGGTAGTCCTGCCTTTCCACACAGATGGACTGAGGCGTTCCAACATTGTCATTGGGGCCTGATCTCCCTTCTGTCTCTGTTCTGCAATTTGTCTGCTAAGGCAAGTATCCATTCCTATCAACAAGATGGCCATGCCTACTAGCCAAATCCTACACTTTCATTCTCTCTTCTCAGACTTCCCTGCAGAAAAAACAATTCTCCTCCAATTGTATTACCAAGGCTCTGAGTCATATGGCCCTGCCTTCATCCATTTCTGTGGCCAGGGAAACATAATGTTCTGTTTGGCCAGTCTCTAGTCACCTCAGCATCCTGGAACTGGGGATGGATTTAGCTTTATCCAAATCATATTAACTGAGAGAGCAGAAGCGACATTTCCTTAAGGATAATCAGTGTGTTATTACAAGAAAAGTGACTGGATACTGGGCTGACATGAATGTTCACTTCAGCTGCCTTGACCTCTGTGCCCTGATTAAGCTCTCCTCCTGCCCTTCTCCCCCACAAAATATTTGACTACACCTCAATGTGAGCACTCCTAGTCCTCCTGCTTTGATTTTCCATGCCCAATACTTTGGAGTCATGCGTAGATGATGATGATGCCTGCAAGGCAGAGCTAAGGCTGAGGCAGAGCCTGGAGCAGGCAGCAGGCAAGTGAGAGTCTAGTTGCAAGAGCCAAGACCCGAACCCCAAACCAGAAGTAGACTGTAAGAGGCACAGGAGCACATGCAAGCAGAGGGCTAGGAAGTCAGCCAGGTGGAAACCATAGAGATGTCTGAAGCCACACATAGAAGTTTCTAGATTTGTGGTGCTGCCCTAGCTGGCTTGCAGACCCTCTTGCTTTAAGATTGCTCGCCCCTACTATAGAAAATACCACAGCCTCAGGATTAAAATCAGACTCTGTGATTTTCTTAGAAATGTATCACAGAGAAGGAAAAAAAAAAAAAAGGGAATGCTCACCAGGCAGTGGCTAGGTGTCCACACAACCCCAGTTCCTCAACCCATTAACATCTCTCACATGGATACAATTTTAGACCTGAATAGAACTTAACACTCTGATATTTGTCTTGAAATACTTGATATGTATTGGGGGGTGGGGGAAGGGTTGCACAATCTAGTGAAAGTGAAGGGAGAAGAAATATTGTGGTCATAAATTAGCACATGTTGAAAGGCTATTTGTACCTATTTAAACTACTTGAAAGTGTGTGAGGGTTTTCCATTGTTCCACATTATTGCCTGCATCTTCGTTATTCTGGAGGGTATATTGTATCACATTGTGATACAACACATTGTGGCTTCAATTTGCATTTCTCTGGTAACTAATAAATTTGAGCACCTCTTCATACGTTTTTGGTACTTTGGCTCTCTTGTGAAAGTGTCTGTTCAGGTGGTATGTTTCTTTTCCTATTGGACTGTTTTTTTGTTTGTTTATTTTTTGTGTGGTTTTTTGTTTTTTGTTTTTGTTTTTGTTTTTGTTTTGCAGTTGCAAGATTTAAGAGAGTGAAAACAGAGCTCCCACACAAAGGGAGGGGACCCAAAGAGGGTAGCAGTTGCTGGCTTGAATGCCTGGGTTTATATCCCAATCATTGTCCCTCTCACTGTGCTCTCAAGCAATAGATGATTGGCTATTTCTTTACCTCCTGTTTTTGCCTGATTAGCATTTTAGTGAGCTCTCTTTACTACCTGATTGGTCAAGTATGAGCTAAGTTGCAAGCCCCATGTTTAAAGATGGATGTGGTCACCTTCCCAGCTAGGCTTAGGGATTCTTAGGCGGCCTAGGAAATCCAGCTAGTCCTGTCTCTCTCAGTCTCCACTCTCAACAGGAAAACCCAAGTGCTGTTGGGGAGGTTGGCCGACGACCGTTCTAACTGCTTCCTGCTGAATTGGGGCATAGTAGGGGTTGTGTAGTTGAGATTTCCTCAGGAGGGGTGCCTTCGATGTCATTAACTTCAGAGCATGGGCTAGCAGGCTGGTTCAGGGGTCCACGGTAGATCTTAGCCATGGACTGCATCTGGGGCTCCATGCAGATTTGTAGTTTTACAGCTTTGATTCTGGAAGAGACAAACTTAGCAAGGAGGTTAAGGATACAGGGATTGAAATATATAACCTGTAGTGTAGGGGATTATTTCTTTGGCACACTTTACAGGCCCTGACTATCTGTTTGATAGTTTTGAAAAGGCCTGGTCCAGTAAATAATGATTTGGCCATCTGATGGGTCCTATCAATGCCTAAGGGAAAGGTTTGGTGAAGTGTTTTAACGAATTTCCATTGGTTAGCTGCAGGCAAAAGTATTTTTCCTTCTCCTGTGGCTAGTCATCCTGAGGGGAGGAAACTATGCCCTCATGAGGTTCCCCATTCTATTTCTTCTTCTGAGTACTGGGGCTTGGTTTCCCAGAGGGGATTACCTCATACTAGGAGTCCTTCTATAAGCATTTTTAATGGAGGGTCCTGTCTTGTGGCTCTTGTTGTGTCAATATCCGCTTGGCGGTCCCCTTCTATTTCCCTTTCCTTTTCTTTCTGATGACCCTGGCAGTGTAAGACTGTCACCTCTTTAGGTTTCTGTACCGCCAATAATAATCTCCTAATGGCTTCCTGATGTTTGATAGGTGTTCTCTCAGAAGTTAGGAATTTCCTTTCTTTCCATATTGTTGTATTGGCATGGAGGAATAGGTAAACATACTTAGAGTCTGTATATATATTTACCTTTTTTCCTTCTCCTAATTCTAGCACCCGAGTGGGGGCTATTAGTTCTGCCAGCTGAGCACTAGTTCCTGGAGTGAGAGAATTACTTTCAAGTATTCCATTATCACTGACCACTGCATACCCCACTTTTCGAAGTCCTTTTTCTACGAAGGAACTTCCATCAGTATATAAGTTGAGGTCAGGATCAGTCAAGGGAACCTCTAGAAGGTCCCCTCGAGTGGCGTAGGTTTGAGCAATTACTGTTTGACAGTTATGTTCTATCTTTTCTTCATTGCCTGGAAGAAATGTGGCTGGGTTAAGAGTTGCACAAGTGCACAGTCGCAGCGCTGGCCTTTCAGGTAATAGAGCTTGATATTTAAGTAAACGGTTGTCTGACAGCTCCAAGTCTCCTTTAGCAGTGAGTATGTCATTCACATCATGAGATGTCCACACAGTAAGATCTCTTCCCTGTATTATTTTAACTGCTTCAGATGCTAAGACTGCTACTGCTGCCACTACCTATAAACAATGAGGTCAACCCTTTGCCACTGCATCAATTTCCTTACTCAGGTATGCCACGGGTTGCAAGCTCATCCCTCGGACCTGTGTAAGGACTCCTTACACAGAAAAAGACATCTTTAAGGTCCAGGACTGTAAATTACTCTGCTTCCTCTGGGTTAGGTACAGCTGGGTATAGAGAGATAACAGTCTCATTGATAACCCTGAGATCTTGCACTAACCTCCACTGTCCATTGGGTTTCTGTACTCCTAAAATTGGAGTATTGCAGGGGCTATTGCATAGTTTTACTAGGCCTTGGGCTTTTAGGTCCTTAACAATTTTTTGGAATCCTTGTTGGGCCTCGGGTCTAAGGGGGTACTGCCTTTGGTAGGGAAAGGAGGCAGAATCCTTTAGTTTAGTTTGAACAGGATGGGCATTCTTTGCTCATCCATATTGTCCTTCTGTTGCCCAGATTTCAGGATTAATTCCTTCCTCAAGCAGGGGACAACAAATAGGGCTTAGGTATGACTTAGGCTTCTCCTATATTCAGGTGTATAATGGCTTCTGCTTTTGCTAGAATATCTCTCCTTAACAAGGGAGTGGGGCTTTTAGGCATAATTAGAAAAGCATGTAAAAAGAATAAAGTTCCTCAGTCACAACTTAGTGGCTGGGAGAAGTATCTAGTGACTGGCTGTCCTAGGACCCCTCAGATAGTGACAGATCTGGAGGACAGTTGTCCAGGACAGGAGAGTAAAACTGAGAAGGCCACATCAGTGTCCAGGAGACAGTTAATCTCGTGGCCCTCAATGGTCAAGTATACCCGGGGCTCTGTGAGGGTGATGGCATGGGCTGGCGCTTGCCCCATGCACCCTCAGTCCTGCAGCTGGATCATCTGGTTAGTGCTTCTGACTCAGAGGACCTTCATCCTCTGGGACAGTGGGCCTTCCAGTAATCCCCTTGATATAAGGGGCATGGACAAGGAGGCGTCTTATTTCTATTTGGACAATCTTTTTTAAAGTATTCTTGTAGACCACACTGGAAGAAAGGCCTATTAGGCATTCGATTTGCCCAGCTTTTCCCTTTTCCAGAGCCTCCAAAGTCCGCTTGCCTGAGGGCCATGATTAAAGTGGTGGCCAAATTTTGTTAACCCATTTGTCCCATTCCACCTGATCTCTATTATTAAAAAACTGAGGTTGCCAAGTTCAATAGAGTTTCTAAGTTTTGCTCTCGGCCTAAGGCGGACTTTTGAAGTTCTTTTCTAATGTGTGATAAACATTTTCTATTGAGTGATAAACTTATCCTTTAAGATTAGTTGGCCTTCAATAGAGTCAGGTGACAGAGAGGTATGCTTTCTCAATGCCTCCCTTAGTCTCTCCAGAAAGGTGGTAGGATTTTCTTCCTTTCCCTGTGTTATGGTGGACAGCACTGAATAATTCATAGACTTCTTCCTAGTTTTCCTTAGTCCTTCTAGCATGCAAGTTAGCAAATGTCCGTGGCACCAATCTCCATGTTCTGATTTTCTGTCCCCGTGAGGGTCTACACTGAGAACTTCCTGCTGGTCTGTGCGGAATCGTTCTCTTTCCTCTGTTGTCATCCTATCATTGACCTGAGTAAGATACCAGAGATTGCCAATCTCTCAGGCTGCGGTTTTGGTGGCACTTTTCTCATTTGAGGTTACTGTCTGATTTGGCAGTAACATTATATCTCTCCATTTCAGATCAAAGGATCGTCCTAACCCTTGTAAAACATCAATATAGCCATCAGGGCTATCTGAGAATTTACCTGGGTCTATTTTAATTTGCTTCAAGTCTGAGAGATAAAAAGGTACATGCACTCTGGCTGGGCCGAATTCTCCTCCTCCCACTGCTTGGAGGGGGCATAATTGGGGAATACTGGCACTCTTTGGTTCATTGTTTACCCCTTTGTCTATCTCCTTTGGGACCGTTTGGGTTGAAGGGGGGTCCTTATTCGTTGGGGAAGGAGTCAGGGGGGCACTGGGGAAGGGAGGTAGATTCTGAGGGCTTCCTGTAGGGCATAAATCACATTTTTTTACATAATTGCGAGTTGTCTCTTACTGAAAAGAAAGTTTATATATATGGCAGTTCACTCCATTTGCCTTCTTTTCTACAAAGGAGGTCTAGCTGTAAGATGATGTTATAATTTATACTTCTCTCAGGAGGCCAGGTTTCTCCCCCTTGAAGAGGATTATCGTGGCCAGGCGGTACTGCAGACGAACATAAGTCATTTCTTTCTTAGCCTGAAGGTCAAATTGGTCTCAATTCTCCAGAATACATCTTAGGGGTGTTTTTGCCTTGGGGGGACTGTTTCCCACCTGAAAAAAGAACATAGGGATGCCAGCACCCCTAGTCATTTTCCGATGAGCATTTGTCATAGAGCATCCTCTACGGTCCTAATGCTTATTCCTTTCCAGGGTGCGTAAACACCCGTGGACCTCTGCTTATCAGATTAGTTACACTCACTGATATAGCAGTCCTGCACCCCTTTTCCCACCTCTCTTGACCACAAAGAAAGGGGCCCGGGCCGGGCGCGGTGGCTCAAGCCTGTAATCCCAGCACTTTGGGAGGCCGAGGCGGGTGGATCACGAGGTCAGGAGATCGAGACCATCCTGGCTAACATGGTGAAACCCCGTCTCTACTAAAAATACAAAAAAAAAAAAACTAGCCAGGCATGGTGGCGGGCGCCTGTAGTCCCAGCTACTCGGAGGCTGAGGCAGGAGAATGGCCTGAACCTGGGAGGCGGAGCTTGCAGTGAGCCGAGATCGCGCCACTGCACTCCAGCCTGGGTGACACAGCGCGAGACTCCGTCTCAAAAAAAAAAAAAAAAGAAAAAAAAAAGAAAGGGGCCCGGTCTGCTGGATTCTAGTGGTCCTTTACCAGCATGCCCAACATTGCCTTTATGCTCAGGGGTTGAGTCCTAGAGCTGGGCTGGGTTCCTGAGTATTTCATAACAACCCAGCTGCCCCATCAAGATGCATTCGCATAAACAACAGTTCTTATGCAAATTCGTTTCAGAGAGGGTGTAGGTAACCTTTTGAGTCAAGATTGAGATAGTCTTTTTGATTCTGTAAGTACTTTAAGGCTCGGCTGAGTGCAAACAGTTCAAAAGTTTGAGTAGACCAATTTTTAGGCAATTCTCCTAACTCTGCTTCCACAAGCGTCTCCCTATCAAGTACTGAATACCCATTGTGGTTTTTTCCTCAGTCATCTAGAGGAACCATCTATCATCCTGTCCTGAAGGGAGCTCTTCCTAGGTCTGGTCAGACTTTTGTAAGGTAATTAAGATTTAAATCACCTGTAAGGAAATCTGCTGGGTTAAGGGAATTATCAGTGGTTAGTGTTAAATTACTTTTTTCTAACAGAATAGCCCTATACTTTAAGATTTTTGAGTTAGTAAGCTACCTTTTTGCTTTTTTTTGACTTAGAATAATTCTGAACTGGTGAGGTGTGCTCACAGTGAGGTTTCCTCTAAAAGTTACTTTTCTACTTTCTTCTGTTAGCAAAGCAGTTGCCTCTACAGACTGAATGCATTTGGGCCGTCCACGGGTTACTGGGTCAAGGATTCTTGATAGGAAGGCTACGGGTTGTCAGTGGTCTCAGTGTTTTCAGGCTACGCCCTTGTTTACACTGATAACAAGGTAGTATTGGAGTGTTATAGGGTCACGGGCAAGACCTTCAATTGTGTATTATAGGTTTTAAATTTACCCTGGCTTTTAAAGGAATAGGGCACACTTTTTTTTTTTTTTTTTAAACTATTTCTATCTTTCTCTTTCTTCTCTCTTTGACTCCCTCTTTGTCTCTCCGTCTCTCTCCTCTGTCTCTCTCTCTCTCTCCTTCTCTTAGGCATTACAAACTTGGGGCCCTGGCAAGGGTGGTAGAGAACGGATCCCACATAACTGCCCATGTCGAGAGCTGTATACCTAAATAGGGAGGGACACGAGGGATGACTGCCTGGGTTTATAGCCTAGATGCCTAAGGATGCAGTGTAGAGCTTCCTTAGATCCCTTTGGAGATACAACTTGCTAGAAGAAATGAAAGTCTGAACTATTCGTACTAGGAGGCAGGGATCAGAGGAAGTAGATTCAAAGGTAAGGAGAATTTTGCGGCTACACTTTCAAGAAAGTCGTGGTCGGGACCCAGGAGGTATGGGTCAGAAGGAAAGGTAGGGGCACACATGGGCGACTGTTGAGTAGAGACTTCTGGCTGCGCCATGATCTCAACTGGCTAATGCCGGGAGTTCGGGACGACAACTTTCTGCCTCTAGTTGGCCCTCGGCTTCCCCAAGAAAATTGAAAGTTGAAGCTGGCTCCAGGCAGACCAATGTTCCCAACCCAGAAGGGTTGGGGGTTGTTAGAAAGCTCTTCCCCAGATAGCCTCACACCTGAGTCTTAAGTGTGACAGCCACGCTAATCGTTTTTAACTGGCTGACAGGTGCCTGGTATTTTCTTCCAATTCTAAGGAAGGACAGGACAGACTAGGAAGCGAAAGTGGTCCAATATTACTCACAGCTTTGGAGGTCCCTTTGTGGTTGCCAAAATGTTACCAGGGGGTCCTTGTTCCCAGAGCTCCCAAGATGGTGGCGGGCCACTTCCAAGATAGTGGCAGTCCTCGTGTTCTCTGACCTGGGGTTCTTGGCCTCACGGATTCCAAGGAATGGAATCTCGGGCCATGTGGTGAGTGTTATAGCTCTATTAGAAGCCATGGGTCATGGAAGAGAACCGTAGAACCCAGTGACTAGTGTTCAGCTCAATTAGGACGAACCCTGGCACTTAGCCATGCAGGAACAATGGCAAACCTTTAGCCCGATTGGGAGCAGCAATGGGCACCTCACTGGATCAGGAGCACAATGGGCATCCTGCCAGATCCGGAGGGATGGAAGTCAGTGGTGGGTCTGCGATGGTGGCAAAGAGCAGTAGTGGATGGTGAGCAAAAGCTCAGCTCAAGCCATAATAAACACGGACCAGAAGAGAGTGCAGTTGCAAGATGTAATAGAGTGAAAACAGAGCTCCCATACAAAGGGAGGGGACCCAAAGAGGGTAGCCCTTTTTTTTTTTTTTTTTTTTTAAATAGAGATAGGACCTCACTATGTTGCCCAGGCTGGATTTGAACTCCTAGGCTGAAACAATCCTCCTGTCTCAGTCTCTGTCTTGTCTTTTTGTTATTGATTTGTAAGTTATTTGCCTATTCTGATATAAATACATGTATTGCAAATATCTTCCCTCCACTCTGTGGACTTTTCACTCTGTTAATGGCATCTTTTGAAAAACAGATGTCCTTATTTCCATGTAAATTTGTGCAACTTCTTTGAAAAACTGTGCTGAATATATACACTCTGTGACCCAGCAATTCCACTTGTAGGCTGAATCTACCTGACTGAAATACATATTTATGCTTACTAAAAGACAGGTTTAAGTATGTATATGGCAACACTACTCTCAAAAGCCAAAAACTGGAAACATCCCAAATGTCCATAACTAGTAAAACAGATAAACAAAAACTAGAATTCCACATAATAGAATACTATACAGCAATGAGAATGCATGAACTGTTGCTACATACAACAACATGGATGGATCTTACAAACAAAATACAAAGGGTAAGAAGCTAGACAAGAAGTAGCACATGCTATATAGTGCCATTTATATATAATTCAAAAAAATGCAAAACTAATTTCTGGTGATAAAGGTCAGGAGAGTGACCTTTGGGGATAGTGACTAGGAGAGGTACAAGGTGCTTTGTGAGGTGCTAGTCATGTTACATTTCTAAGTCTGGGTGCTCGCTATATAGTTGTGTTCACTTTGCAAAAATTAATCAAAAGGATACATTTAAAATTTGTTATTTCTATATGTATTCTAGTTAGTAAAAAGATTTTTCGGAAATAGGGCATTTGGATCAATGAGATGGCATTGTGGGTCCAGAAATAAGCACTAACATTTATGGTCAGTTTACTTCAGAGAAATAAGCCAAGACACTTCAATGGGGAAAGAGTAGTGTTTTCTTCAAATGGTGGTGGACAATTGGACATTCACATGCAAAAGAATGAAGTTGGACCCCTACCTCATACCATACCCAAAATCTAACTCAAAATGTATCATAAACTTAAAGGTAAAAGCTAAAACTATAAAATCCTTAGAAGAAAATACAAGAATAAATCTTTGTGATTTGAGATGAGGCAATGATTTCTTAGATACAATACCAAAAGCATAAGCAATAAAAAAAATTGATAAGTTAGATTTAATCGAAGTAAAAAACTTAAGTGCTTCAAAGGATGCTATCAAAAAAAAGACAATCAACAGACTCAGAGAAAATATTTGCAAATAATTTACCTGATAAGACTTGTATCCAGAATATATAAAGAACTAATAACTCAATAATAACGCAATTTAAAAATGTGAAATGGTTTGAATATACCTTTCTCCAAAGAAGATACACGAATGGATAAAATAAGCACATGAAAAGATCAACATCATTAGCTGTGAAACAGGTTTAATAATGATCAATCCCAAGGAATGATTGCCACTGAATGGAGGACACCAAAGATCATTACTAAGCTAACCATCAGTAATAACAGTCCAAACACTTCTGCCCACTGCATCCTGGGCTGAAGTTTTCCTACTTGTCCAAGTCCAGTAAGACAGAACCCATTCACATGCAACAAGTTATATGAAGCAGATTCATTACTTACACATAGGCAGCAAAGGACAAAGCTTGGATTCATTGAGAGCCAGTCTCCCAAGGCTCAGGAAAGCTGCCTGGGGTGGATGAAGCCTTGACTGCATTCCCAGCTTGCACTCCAGCTGAGATACCTTGAAAAGCAGTCTACCCTGGGCTATATATTTCAGAGGAATATGAATCATGAAGCTAAAACATTGAAGGACATCTTGTTTCTAGGGGAGGGAAACAGAGCCCAAGCTGTCCCAGACAGTTACTCCCTATGTCAAGATGTTACATTTCCTAGTAAGGATAGGGACAAAGTCCAGGTTATTTCAGGCAGTCCTTCCCTATCTCAGGGTGTTTCATTCCCAGAGCATTCACCAGTTATTCTGAGAGCTACAAGCAAGAAGAGGGGGAGAGGGTGGGTTGGCCAAGAGACCATCAAGCATCAGAACTACAAATCAAAACCACATGAGATACAAATTCACACCCTCTAAGATGACTATAATCAAAAGGACATGTTTAATTGAATTAAGTTTGTCCTAAAGCTGCCTCCATAGATAGTTTAAGTTTGGACTAAAAGTTTTTCCTTGTACAGTGAACTGTAAACTAACTTGATGTGCAAACAGACTGTAACCTACTCTTGTAACAAGTAGCTGAGTCTCAATCATAGCAGCCAAGTTTCAGCCAATCATGAGTGGCCAACTGTTTAAGTTATTATTATTATTATTTTTTTGAGACGGAATCTCGCTCTCTCGCCCAGGCTGGAGTGCAGTGGTGATCTCGGCTCACTGAAGGCTCTGCCTCCCAGGTTCACGCCATTCTCCCGCCTCAGCCTCCCGGGTATCTGGGACCACAGGCACCCCCCACCACACCCAGCTACTTTTTTGCATTTTTAGTAGAGATGGGGTTTCACCATTTTAGCCAGGATGATCTTGATCTCCTGACCTCGTGATCCGCCCGCCTCAGCCTCCCAAAGTGCTGGGATTACAGGTGTGAGCCACCGCACCCGGCCTTAAGCTATTTTTAAATAAGGCACATGCTGCGCTGTAACCAATCCAGTTGTTTCTACGCCTCATTTCTGTTTTCTGTACATCACTATTCTTTTTCTGTCCATAAACGTTATCTGACCATGCAGCTGGAGTTGTTCTAAACCTATTCTGGTTATGGGGACTGTCTGGTTTGTGAATCATTTCTTGCTCAGTTAAACTCTGTTAAATGTAATTTGCCTAAAGTTTTTCCTTTTAACAGATTGGTGTCAGAAGTGGGATCTGAAGTAGAGCTTTCAGTGACTCCCAGGAACAGCAAGTGACCAAGTCAGGCATCCACGAGGCCCAACTGGTGATTGTGGTTAAGTTCTCAGATTCCAAAGCTCCACAGGTTTGTGTTTTGAGCTATCTGAGTTTGTGTGAGCAAATTTTTGATCCAGACTGTTTGGAAGTTGATTCTGGAATCATGAATAAAAGCCATTCAAATCTTTAAGTTAAATTTGTTGGCATTTTGTCTTTTAACAGTTTGGGTGAACCAGATGAGATCCAACTTCCGAGACCCCTTGTGGAATGCAGGAGATGCACTGCTGACCTCTTTTGAGGTCCCATCTCTTCTCCATAGAGCCTCAAATGTTGTGAGTTCCTCTCAGGTTGAGCTCTGCTCTTTTCTTGTTAAGCACTCAATTCATTTTTGGCTTTTGAATCCAGGGTTTTGTACTGTGAGAAGGCATATAACCTTTCAGGGTTTGCGGTGACTGACAAGTCACTGGAAAAACTGTGCTAGGTCCAGAGTCAGATTAGATTTGATAGTTAAGTGAATTGAACTCAAGAGGCCTTGGGTAACTAACTGGGTTAGAGAGAAACTAAATTGAGTTGAGGGTCAAATTGATTGTCACAATTCAAGGAATCTGAGATGACACCATTTGGGACTCCGGCTAATTTTATGTATCAAAAGTATGAGCCCAAATTGTGTGCATTTTGGAAGAACAGGTTAACTTCACTAGAAACAACTCAAAATTAAAGTGGCCATGTATTAGTCCATTCTTACGCTGCTATAAAGAACCGCCCGAGACTGAGTAATTTATACAGAAAAGAGGTTTAATTGACTCACAGTTCTGCAGGGCTGGGGGAGCCTCAAAAAAACTTACAATCATGGCAGAAGGGGAAGCAAACATGTCCTTCTTTACATAGCAGCAGCAAGGAGAAGTGCAAAGTAAATGGGGAAAAGCCCCTTGTAAAACCATCAGATCTCATAAGAACAAACTCACTATCATGAGAAAAGCATGGCAGAACCGCTCCCATGATCTAATCACCTCCCAGAAGGTCCCCCTCCCAACACGTGGGGATTACAATTTGGATTACAATTCAAGATGAGATTTGGGTGGGGACACAGAGCCAGACCATATCAGGCCACAGTGGGAAAGTTTTAATTTGGATACAGTTGTTTATTTGCAAGAGACATTAGAAAATAAGGAATTAAAAACTGCGCAAAAACAAGGAGATACATTTTTTAACTGGTATGCAGAGGCATCTAAAGATTAAATAAATCAATATTTGCTTTCCTAAAAAAATTTGCAAAAGGCATATAAAAAGCTTAAATAACAACTAAGAATGTAACGAAGAAGGATGATACCCTGACTGAACTAACCCTAGCTGCTTTTTCTCTCCATCTATCTTTACTTCAATACTCTGAGTCTATTAACCTTCTTGTTCAATTACCGTTTCATTCTGGGGATAATAGAAAAAGGGGAAGTTAGTAGAGAACAAACTTTTCTTGCAAGTTCCATGTGCTGTGGAAAGCCCATTAAATTTTAGTCAAACTTAGCATCTGTCAGGAAGTAGACTAACATCTTATTAAATTATTTTGTCTTCTTCCAAACCCCACCTAAAACACTGCAGTCTGGGCATGATGGTTCACACCTGTAATCCCAATGTGTTGGGAGGCTAAGGCGGGAGGATCACTTGAGGCCAGGAGTTCGAGACTAGCCTGAGCAACATGGTAAGACGCTGTCTCTACAAAAAATAAAAAATAAAATAATTAGCAGGCATGATGGCACATGACTGTAGTTCAAGTGATTTGGAAGCCTCAAGTGGGAAGATCACTTGAGCCAAGGGGTTCAAGACTGCAGTGAGTATGATCATGCCATTGCACTCCAGCCTGGGTGACAGAGTGCGACCCTATCTCAAAAATAAAATAAATAAAACACTGCAACCTTGATACTCCACTACTGCTGCTGTCTGACAGTGAAGACTATAACTATGTATATGTAATATTAGAATCAGTGGCCCCTCGTGTTGATTTACAAGATACTCCACTGGATAATCCTGAATAAATACTTTCTGTGGATGGGCCTTATGCCAAATATTCAGAAGGAAAATATCAGGCAGGGAATGCTGTTACAACTCAAACTGCATAGCAAGCCTTACCTGTTCAAGGTTTTTTTTCTTGGCCATTGTGTATTAACTAGGCCTTTATCTATATCCTCCTTCCTTGGTTTGGGCAAATAATGGTATTTAGACCTAAAGTCTCAGCTCTGTGCTTTTGAGATGGAAATTTTCTACATTATTTACTAAGCCATTCCTTTGAAAATGCAAATTTGGGTTAAAACTTTTTAATAGTTGCCCCAGCACAGTGGCTGATGTCTGGAATCCCAGCACTTTGGGAGGCCAGGGCAGCTGGATTGTTTGAGCCCAGGAGTTCAAGACCACCCTGGGCAACATAGCAAGACCCTGTCTCTATCTTTAAAATAATTAATTTAAAACTTTTTAAATAGTTATTAAAAATGGGGTAAGTAAAGCAGATAGTGATGGGGTTAAAACAAAGGCTAAATCTACCAAAGATTAGACAGAACAGAGGAACCCCTGCTGGTCTGCCAACATTACAAGATCCCAAATCAATTTACTCTTTTTACCCCAGTTTGGAGAAATTTTTTAAGTCAGGAGGCAGAAATTACAATGAACAACCTAGCTAACAATTCCTTAGGGTAATGATCAAACAGGTCAGTAAAGAAAAGGTCAAATGTCCCTTGATTTAACCCCCTGATGGAATGGGATAAAAGTTGTTAGGTGAACTTGTCATAGTTTCAAAATTCTTTTTCGGTAAAGTCTTAAAGTCATAATAAATTAAGAGAGATTCATAAAATGCCTGGGTTATATCTAAGTAGGTTAAAATGCTAAAACATTATTTTTTAAGCAAAAGTTTAATTTTATAAACTTTGGCATCTTATTTTTATACAGTATAGAGAAGCTAATATTTGGGTCTGTTAATAAACAAAAATTGTGTTTTGAGAAAATGTTTCTAAAAATTATTTTAAATGCTGATATAAAACAGTTCAAAATTGCTCACTTCCTAGGTTTTCACTAGAAATTGGGGTTACTAATAGTTAAAAATTCTACTTAATATATGGTAATTAAAATTAGACATAAGAGAAACAAAAAAAAGTAAGACATGTTTTTGTAAGTGAAAATTAGATGAAAAGTACGTTTTTGTTTTTTTTTAAAAAAGTTATTTTTTCCTAAAGTAGAATGATTGGTTGTTCCAAAATAAGAAAGAGGAAAACTATAGGACAAATGACTTAAAGGATATAAAATGTAGAAAATTCATGAATCTTAGGAAATAAATTTTATGAGTGATCAGGATGGCTAAAATTAGAAAGGAATTATAAGTTTTTTAAAACATGGAGTATTAATATCAAAAGTACCCTGATGCAAAAATAGAATTTGGTCCTGTCCATTGAAACAGGATTTCCTTGGAGTAAGCCTCTTCTCTTAATAGGAAGTTGTAAAAGGTATTTTAGGTAATTGGTCTGCGAAACGGAAGTACTGTGTTTTATTAAGATGATTTCCTGTTCTTCATGTTGTCTTCTATTAGATCTTTGATTACTTAAGAAAATTGAGTCTTCTTAATATTAAAAGAGCTAAGTTTTTTGTCCAAAACGATGTAAACTTCTGTATTTGCCTTTAAAATCTTTGATGGTCACTTTGCAGATTTTTAGGTTAAGTCAGCCAGTACTGAAATTGCTGACATCTGCAATTTCAATGAACTTTATAAGATTGATCCAATTCAATTTATGTATGATAACCTATCTAATAAACGGGCTATGCACACGAATTGGAGGAAAAAAATGATATTTTGAAGAATGTAAACCAATGTTAAACATGAACTCATGGAGAGCTCAGATGGTCACCTGATCCTTCCTGAGTCTTTCAAGCTCCCATTATAAAAGTTCTGCATACCATGACTTATCATGGAAAAGATAAAATGATTAAAATTATAAAAACGTGGCATGGTGACTGCTCTAAAGTTGCCAAAATGGTTTATGACCAATGTTTGGTTTGTCAAACTCATATTCCCGGGGAGACAATCAAAACTTAAGTTATGTTTGTGCTACCTGATGGGCTGTTTGACCATTTATAGAGAAATTTCTTTCAATTGCCATTTTCAACACGTTTTTCTGGTTATATAGAAGCATTCCCATGCAGGAAAGCTGATGTGATAACAGTAGCTTAAAAGTTATTAGAAAGTTTGTTTCCTTAAGGGGTGGGCATTCCTAGAGAAATCTCCAACAATAGAGGTACTTGAATTACTGGACAAGTTGTAAATTAGTTAAATAAGGTATTATACATACAGTAATATTAGACAAAGCTAGCTGAATTGACTGGATTGCAAGACATTGCAGATTGATGGCAATAAGATCCACTTCCACTGAAAAAAATAAGTTGACCGCTTATGAAATAGTCACTGGAAGGCCTACACCCCTAATAATAAAAGTTCATATATCTTCTGCTCTTCTAAATTCTGACTAAATGCTGCAAGGCTGTGATGCATTATGCCAATGTGTATTGTCACTTAGGAAAGGAGGCTTTTTGTGATTCACCACTGAGGACATCAAACTGTTCATAATCTAGAACCTGGAGACTGGGCCTTATGGAAACAACTTCAGAGAAAGACTACCTTTGAACCTCATTGAAAGGGATCATACCAAGTTATTCTTACAGTCCACACTGCAGCAAAATTTCAGGACCTAATCTCACAACTCAGAAGGGTTTCTCCAGTTTCTTGGAACTGTAACACCCATTGGAAACCTTAATGTAAAGCTAACCAGGAAAGTTACCCCTTAGAAGCAGATGACATCCTAGATGTGGACAGCCTTCCCAAGATCCCAGATCAAGTCTTCTCTACCATCATGAAACTCTTACTTCTCTTAATTTTTCCTTGCTTATGCCCACCTCTTTCACTTCGCAGGATCATGCTGAAATTGAAATTTCACAATTAGTGTCTTTGGGTTACTTGATGAAGTGTTATATCTGTCCTGCCAAACAGAGATCTTTACATGACCTAATGGATCCTTTAGTTCTCCTAGTGGATAACTTTAGCAATATTCCTGACATGACTGCTATTAAAATTGTACTAATGGTAAGATTTCTAGGCCCACTTTTTCTCACTCCCTGTTTTAATTTAACCCAGTAATGGAATACAAAAACAAAAGCAATGAGCATATCACAAGACAGGTTTGCATCAAAAGCCCAAATGGAGTTTCTTGCAAACTGACATATGTCCCAGGGTACTATAGCACTCTTTAACCTGTAATAACGCTGATTCAAACCCTTGGGTAGAAACTGCTAATTCCACCATTCTAAATAATGTGTCCATGAACAAGAAAACTGGAAAAGGAACCTTGTGTGCACCCATGGGGTATACTTTTATTTGTGGAGAATTTCATGGCCAACCTTATGTGTGGGCAATCTAGTGCTTTGATGGATGGAAAATGAAGGCCAACATGGGCTAGGAATTTTAATGGTGCCGTTGTTGTTCCATAATCAGTCAAAAACAAAACATTTGTCCACTCTTCAACCTACATCATAGATTAAAGAGAACATTGCCAGGAAACATTAACCATTCGGAAGGGACATTATTTGTTAGGTTCTTTCCCTCATAATTGGCTCTATAGCAGATTCTACTGCAAAGCTACAGCTGCACAACAAACTTCCTTAAATCATCTTCCTAAAATTATACTAGATAATAGAACTGCTTTAGACTGCCTACTGGCTGAACAGGCAGAAATCTGTGCAGTTGCTGATACTTCTTGTTACACATGGATTAATACATTAGGTATTAGAGAGACTCAGTTGCATAGGATTAAAAAACAGGTTGCTTGGTCAAAATGGGTAGACCCCCCCCCCCATCTGGGTCATTCTTTGATCTACTCAATTTTAGTTAGTTTAGTTCAACTGGCCCCTCCCTCTCCAGAGGACACTCAAATTCAGAATACTCTTTCTCCTTCCTCTCCTTAGTGGTTGACCATCTTGGGCATGAGATGTGCTACAGGAAGCATGCAGATTACCCCTCAGCAGCAGCCCAAGAAGCCCATACTGTTCAAGAACTGATCAGACTTGGCCAGGCAGAAAGACAGGGAAACCCTGATGGACAAAACAAAGGTAGCAGGTAAGCAACGACTTGACTGCTACATAAAAGCAAGACAGATTCACTAACTAAGCAATTTAAAACCAAACAGAGAGACAGGAGGTGTACAAATGAGGTAGATAAGCAAACTCAATTGTCACTGTAAAAAATAAAATAGGTCTTCTCATTTGGTTGTTCATAGGATAGTCTCAGAATACAGCAGTGCTGGATCTCTGATGAGGTGTGTGCAAACGTGTACACTGTGAGTCATTTTCAAATTGTGAATCCAGTTCAGAGTAACATCAGATATGTTATACCCCAGGGCATGAACTTTCAGGGTAATAAAAAGACCAAAAACTTGTTATATACACATGGCTACAATCTTTGCTTAAAGCTATTTGTACCAGCCCCATGTAAAATGTAAAATTAAAAGCCAATTTGTCATTTCTTCCGTAGAGCAAAATTTTCCATTTTAGAAAGGAAATAGTACACCATGGAAAACACTGTGTTCCTTGAAGTGACCAGGTCACCTTGCCCTGAATACTTAAGTGGAGGCTGCTAGCACAAGCATAAGGATGAAAGAGTTAGCCAAGAATAGTTCCCAGTATGTAAGGTATGACGAATCTCCTTGTTCTGCCCTCAATGTGATACCCTTTTCCAAGAACAATCAAAGAAATTTTGTGAACAACAGTCATGCTAATCTACTGGCCACACCCAGGCTGTGTTTATTTTTTGTTGCCCACTCCCCACTGCCCGCACCCTCAGCTCTTCTCTCCAGAAATCCTCACAGAGCTTCTTGATAGTTTTGTTTACGTGGAGTTTGCCACTACATAAATAACTCTGAAACCTATCCTTTCTCTTCCATTTTTCTGTGCTCCTCCTTTTCATAAACTGCCTTGTGAGCCATGCTTTGTTCTAAGAAGCAAATTTAATCAGTCCTTAGGTGTTGATAGAAAGGTATCTTTTGGTGAGCTAATTGAACAGTTTCCTTTTTTGATGGAAAGAATAGGGAATAAAGCAGGGATGGGGTGTGTGTGGGGGTGTGTGGGGGTGTGTGTGTGTATATGGTGTGGTGTGTGTGTGTGAGAGAGAGAGACAGAGAGAGAGAGGGAGAGAGACAGAGAGAACCTCCAAAATATCTCAACACAGACTGGTAAGGGGCAAGCTGCCCAGAGAGCTGAACTGATAAGGCAGGGAAGAATGCAGCCTAGGAAATATACACATTCTATAGAAACCCATAACAGATACCTGTTCAGTCAGAAAAGTTGACTTCTTGTAACAAGTCCGGCTTATCATTTTGTGTGAGACGAAAATAATATTTTCTCTCTGCCTTCAGCTTTCTCATTCTTAAATAACTGCAGCTCCAATCTATTTGCAAACAGTGTTAGAACTATAGCAATACTTTTTAAGTAGTTTAGTCTCCTTCAGACAATAACAAAATAATTATCAAAGAAAGAAAAAATGATCACATTTTAGTGGAAGTCTAATGATTAAGAGTTTGGCATTTTTTTTTTTTTCAATCAATTTAGAAGTTTATTTTTCCAAGGTTAAGGACATGCCTGGGAGACAGGTCTGTGCCTTTCTCCAAAGATGATTTTGAGGGCTTCAATATTTAAAGAGGAAAAGCAGACTAGACGGGAAAGAGGGAGGGTATGGTCATATTACTGAATCCACATGTTGCAAGAGAAATAGAGTAGGTAGGAGAATAGTCAATTATGTACTCATAACATGCTCAGTAATCCGCACTTTACATAAAGATAAGGTGAACATAGAGTGGTTACCTGTGGAGATAGTTACAGGTAAAAGGTTAAATATCTGCTTAGGAACACAAGGAAAGGCAGTTTCTTGCATGACTCAGCTTTTAGCTTTATTTTTCCTTTTGGCATAGTGAATTGGGTTCCCGAGTTATTTTCTTTTTACATTTCTCCCCACTTTTATTTTTAAAATATTTCAGAGTAAGCAATTTTGGAAGAAAATGAATCTCTGGCCTTGGATTTTGTCTGATCCCTCATAGCTAAGAGAGTTTATGCATAGAAGAATGGTCCCATGTTGTTAGGAAAGCTCATTTTTAGCAGGTTGTGAAGTCTCATATCCTATGAAGAAAAAATAGGGGGAGGCACAGAGAAAAACAAACAATAAACGAAAATGGGCAACAATCCTGGAAAACTGATATAGACTATGATACTCTGAAGTCCATACATCAGCAGGCAGGTGTGAAAGTGGCTTATGTATAGGTTGTTGTTATTTTCCTCCAAAGTTTAAGTTGTCAAGCTTCAGTTTGCAGGGTTTTAAGAAAAACACAGCTTAATTTTTAGTAATTTCAAATCAGGAAAAATGGAGAGAAAGGGAGAAGAAAGAAGGAAAACATTGAAAACATAATTTTGGAGACTTGTAACCAGGAAAAGTTTTAGAATTCAGTCCAAATTGTAGAAAATAATAAAAATGTGTGGAGAGGGCAAGATACCTACTAGACACAGCCAGGTGGAAACAGCTCCCACCAAGGGACAGAGGACTGGCGTGCTCCTAGCAGCTCTTCAAAGGGAAGACAACAAGAGTGGACACAGAGAAGACACAGAAGCTAGGCTGAAGGGGGAGAAAGCTGAGAAAGCCACATGGGGCTACAGTGCACCCGGACTCAATTCTGGCCCCAGTGGCTCTGGGGAAATGGGTGAGCTGAACTGGCAAGAAGCAACCTGCTCTTACCAAGGGCCTCTGGAACCCTGCCAAGAGGAGACCCCACAACCACCATGAACACTCAAGTTGGCAGGGAGAGCTGCTTAGAGAAATAGTAGGGTAGCAGGACAGCTGATATGGAGACCAGAGTGTTGGTGGTGGCACATCTGTAGTGGAGCACAGCCAGGGACGGCTATCCCCCTAGGCTTGACTTGCTCCCAGAGGAGACTCCACCCCTAGGGGAACTGTCAGACCTGAACTCTGCAGAGTGGTCTTGCACATCAGACAGGGCTCATTGACCTGAACATCCCTTGGTCTGCCAGCCTTTTATACTCCAATTACGTAAAGTCATCTATCGCATACGCCTTTACCATTAGTCTCATCCCCATAACTATATTTGTATGCACAGGTCAAGAGTACATCATCTGAAACTGACACTGAGTAAGGATCAAAACCCTAAAACTCTCACTCAGCTTCAAACTAGACCCAGTGTTACTGGTGGAGGGTCTTGACTATAAGTCATCCAGGTTCTTGGCATTTTGAACAAATAATTGGACAAAATGCACAAACAAAGCCAGGAAAGAACGAAGCAATGCAAGCAGAGATTTATTGAAATAAAAGTACTCTCCACAGAGTGGGAGTATGCTTGAGCAAGTGGCTCAAGAGTGCAGGTTACAGAATTTACTGGTGTTTAAATACCCTCTAGAGGTTTTCCATTGGTTACTTGGATTATGCCCTATGTAAATGAAGTAGTGGCCTGCAATGAGTCTGATTGGTTGCAGAAGACAATCAATCAGAGGCTAAAGTGAAGTTATAAAGTTACACCTTACACAAACATCTGATAGGTTGCAGGAGGGGACCAATTAGAGGCTAAAGTGAAGTTACAAAGTTATACTCCTATGAAAATAAAGACTAGGCCTATGACCAATCTGATTGGTTGTGGGAAAGGACAAATAAGAGGTACTTTCAACTTTTCATCTGCCACACAGAAAGTTGGGGACGGGGGCTGCCAAGGGAGTAGCCTCTGGTCCTTTTGTTACTTGGGTGTGGAAAGTTGGGGTTTTCCTTTTGACTTGGTTCAAGGAAGTCAGTGTGAATCAGCCTTAGGTTCCCTGCCTCCAGACCCTATTCTCCTGTTGCACCACAGCCCCAGCCTGGCATGCCTGCTTGCAGGGCAGTCTTGGGTGTCCTGGGGACCTGCACCATAGATTCTGCACTGGCAGGATCATGCCTGACCTGCAGAGAACTCCAGTAGGGCAGCCCCTGTGCCCACACACCAGCCCACATGCTCCCTCCCAACACTGCAGTTTCCCCCAGGCCCATGGCAACTTCCCACATTGCTTTGCTGGCAGGTGTCTGTGCCAGTGGGTTTTGCTTGCCTTGCCCTGCCAGGTGAGGGAATGCAGCCCACCCCCCTCCCTCCTGTTGACTGCCATTGCAGATGGAGCCTTGACAGGCACAGGGCCAGCCAGCTTCACCCTTGTGCTAACACTGTGCAGAGGACAGTGAATTCTCCCCAATCCTGAGCGATGCCCCTGGTTGCTGGGCACAAAGAAAGCATCCAGACTTGTGCCCTCCAGTGCTCCATTCCCAAGCTAACACCACCTCCAGCATGATCCTGCACTCAATCACCAGCAGGGGTCCCCCACCTCCCTCCCAACTGCATTGCCTCCACCACTGTGGTGAACGCCAGCAGGGAGGCAGGCACCCTGGCACCCACCAGCATTCTACCACAGCTGCTGCTACCACTGCTGCTGACACGTGCGAACAAGGACAAATCCCATAGTCACTGCACTATTAAATGCTTTGGCTGGCACTACCCGTCAGATTTTAGTGACCAGCGGTCTGGGAATACCTCAGTGCCACACCCTGCACCTCACCTCCCACCAGTACAGTGGATTCCTAACCTCGAGGAGCCAGAGAACAAAGTTGGTGCCCAATACAAGTCCTCCAGAGTTAGAGTATACTGTCTAGGAGTTGGGCACTGAGCATTGACACCCTAAAGTCTTACAGAAATGAAGCCAGCAAGTTGAATCCACCTTATACCACAATCAAACCCTCAAGGTCATCAAATAGAATAAAAGAAAAAAAAATCCAAAGGTCAGGAACCTCAAAGATTGTAGGAAGATAAGCCCACAGAGATGAGAAAGAATCAGTGCAAGAGCCCTGACAACTCAAAAAGCCAGAGTGCCTACTTTCCTCCAAATGACTGCATCACCTCTCCAGCAAGGGTTCTGAAGCAGGCTGAGATGGCTAAAATGATAGAAAATCAAATTCAGAATAGGTAGAGAAATGAAGATCATTGACTTACAGAAGTGTATTGAAACCCAACCCAAGGAAGCTAAAAATCATGATAAAACAATGCAGGAAATGATGGACAAAATAGTGAGTATAGAAAAGAATGAAACTGACCTGACAGAGCTAAAAAATACACTACAAGAATTTCATAATGCACTCGCAAGTATTAATAGCAGAATAGAATGAGCACAGGAAAGAATCTCAGAACTTGAAGGCTGGTTTTCTGAAATAAGACAGTCAGACAAGAATAGAGAAAAAATAAAAAGGAATAAACAGAACCTCTGAGAAATATGGGATTATATACAGAGATCAAATCTATGACACATTGGTGTCCCTGAAAGCAATAAGAAGAATGGAACCAACTTGGAAAATACATTTCATGATATCAACCATCAGAACTTCTCCAGCATAGCTAGAGAGGCCAGCATTGAAAATTCAGGAAATGCAGAGAACCCCAGTAAGATATTTTACAAGAAGCTCACCCCCAAGACATAATCATCAGATTCTACGAGGTCAAAATGAATGAAAAAGTGTTAAAGGCGCTAGGCAGAAAGGTCAAGTCACTTACAAAGGGAAGCCCATCAGCCTAACAGTGGAACTCTCAGCAGAAACCCTACAAGCCAGAAAGGATTGGGGGGCCAATATTCAACATTCTTAAAGAAAAGAAATTCCAACCTAGCATTTCATATCCAGCCAAACTAAGCTTCATAAATGAAGGAGAAATATATTTTTCAGACAAGCAAATGCTGAGGAAATTCTTTACCACTTACCTTACAAGAGCTCCTGAAGAAAGCACTAAATATGAGGGGAAAATACTATTACCATTACCAGCCACTACAAAACACACCAAAGTACACAGACCAGTGACACTAAGGCAACCACATAAACAAGTCTGCAAAATAACCAGCCAACATCTTGATGACAGAATCAAATCCACACATGTCAATACTAACCTTGAATGTAAATGGGCTAAATACCCCAATTAAGAGGCACAGAGTGGCAAGCTGGATAAAGAACAAAGAACAAAGACGCATTGGTATGCTGTCTTCAAGAGACCCATCTCACATGCAGTGACACACAGAGGCTCAAAATAAAGGGATTGAGAAAAATCTACCAGGCAAATGGAAAACAGAAAAAAGAGGTGGGGTGGTTAATATTAGGTGTTAACTTGACTGCATTGAAGGATGTCTAGATGGCTGGTAAAGTACTGTTTTGGGGTGTGTCTATGAGGGTGTTGCCAAAGGAGACTGACATTTGAGTCAGTGGACTGGAAGAGAAGACCCACCCTCGATGTGGATGGAGACCATCCAATCAGCTGCCAGTGCCACTAGAACAAAGCAGGTGGGAAAAGGTGGGATAACATTGCTTTCTGCACCTGTAATCCCTGCACTTTGGGAGGCCAAGGTAGGCAGATCACAAGGTCAAGAGATTGAGACCATTTTCCTTTTGTTCCTCCTGCTCTTGGACATCAGACTCCAAGTTCTTTGGCCGTTGGACTCAGGAATTTGCATGAGTGGTTTAGCAGGGGCTCTAGGGACTTCAGCCACAGACTGAAGGCTGCACTGTTGGCTTCACTGGATTTGAGACTTTCAGACTCAGACTGAGCCACTACTGGCTTTTCTTTTCCCCAGTTTGCAGATGGCCTATCATAGGACTTCATTTGTGTGAGCCACTTTTCCCTACTAAACTGCCTTTCATATATACATATATCCTATTAGTTCTGTCCCTCTGGAGAACACTGACTAATAAAACAGGGGTTGCAATCCTAGTTTCAAACAGACTTTAAACCAACAAAGATCAAAAAAGACAAAGAATGGCATTACATAATAGTAAAGGGTTCAATTCAACAAGAAGATCTAACTGTCCTAAATACATACGCAAACACCAGAGGAGCTCCCAGATTCACAAAGCAAGTTCTTAGAGACCTTCAAAGAGACTTAGACTCCCACACAATAATAGTGAGAGACTTTAACAGCCCACAGACAACATTAAACAGATAACCGAGACAGAAAATTAACAAAGATATTCAGGACCTGAACTCAGCACTGGATCAAATGGACCTGATAGACATCTACACAGCTCTCCACTCAAAAACAGAATATACATTTTTCTCTTTGCCACATGGCACATACTCTAAAATCGATCACATGATCAGAAGACACTCCTCAGCAAATACAAAAGAACTGAAATCAAAACAATCTCAGACCACAGTGCAATCAAATTGCAAACCAAGACTAAAACATTCACTCAAAACCACACGATTACATGGAAATTTCAATAACCTGCTCCTGAGTGACTGTTGGATAAACAATGAAATAAAGGCAGAAATCAAGAAGTTCTTTGAAACTGATGAGAACAAAGATACAACATACCAGAATCTCTGAGACACAGTTAAAACAGTGTTAAGAGGGACATTTATAGCACTAAATGCCCACACCAAAAAGTTAGAAAGATATCAAGTTAATAAACTAACATCACAACTAAAAGAACTAGAGAACCAAGAGCAAACAAACCCCAAAGCTAGCAGAAGACAAGAAGTAATCGAAATCAAAGCTGAACTGAAGGATTGAGACACACAAAAAAATCATTCAAAATATCGGGGAGCAGGTTTTCTGAAAAAAATTAATAAAGTAGCCTGCTAGCTAGACTAATAAAATAGATTAGAGAGAAGATTCAAATAAACACAATCAGAAATGTCAAGAGGGATATTATCACTGACCCCACAGAAAAACAAATAACCATCAGAGAATATTATGAATATTATGTGCATAAACTAGAAAATCTAGAAGAAACTGACAAATCCCTAGACACATACACCTTCCCAAGACTGAACCAGGAAGAAATTGAATCCCTAAATAGACCAATAACAAGCTCTGAAATTGAGGCAATAATAAGTAGCCTACCAACCAAAAAAAGGCCAGGGGCTGGATGCAGTGGCTCAAGCCTATAATCCCAGCACATTGAGAGGCCGAGGCAAGTGGGTCATTTGAAATCAGAGGCAAGTGGATCATTTGAAATCAGGAGTTTGAGACCAGCCTGGCCAATATGGTGAAAGCCCCCTCTACTAAAAATACAAAAATTAGCTGGGTGTGGTGGCACATGCCTGTAATTCCAGCTACTCAGTAGGCTGAGGGATAAGAATCACTTGAACCCAGGAGGCAGAGGTTGCAGTCAGCTGAGATCACACCACTGCACTCCAGCCTGGGTGACAGAGTGAGACTCTTTCTCAAAAAAAAAAAAAAAAAAAAAAAAAAAAAAAAAGCGAAGACCAGATTCACAGCCGAATTCTACCAGATATACAAAGAAGAGCTGCTGTTACTATAACTGCTGAAACTATTCCAAAAAATTGAGGAGGAGGGACTCCTCCCTAACTAATTGTATGAGGCCAGCATCATTCAGATACCAAAACCTGGCAAAGACACAACAAAAAAAGAAAACTTTGGGCCAATATCCTTGATGAACATGGCTGCAAAAATCTTCAACAAAATACTGGCCAACCGAATCCAGCAGCACATCAAAACTCTTATCTAACACAATCAAGTTTATCCCTGGGATGCAAGGTTGGTTCAACACATGTGAATCAATAAATTTGATTTATCACATAAAGAGAACTAAACACAAAAACCATATAATTATCTCAATGGATGCAGAAAAGACTTTTAATAAAATTTAACACCCCTTCATGTTAAAAACTCAGTAAACTAGGTATTGAAGGAACATACCACAAAATAATAAGAGCCATGTATGACAAACACACAGCAAACCTCATACTGAATAGGCAAAAGCTGGAAGCATTCCCCTTGAAACCTGACACAAGACAAGAATGCCCTCTCTCACCACTCCTATTCAACATAGTATTGGACGTCCTGGTGAGGACAGACAAGAGAAAGAAATAGAGGGCATTTAAATAGGAAGAAAAGAAGTCAAACTATCCCTGTTTCCACATGACATGATCCTATATCTAGAAAACCCCATAGTTTCAGCCCAAAAGTTCTTTAAACTGATAAACAACTTCAGCAAAGTCTCAGGATACAAAATCAATATTCAAAAATCACTAACGCTCTAGACCGGGCACAGTGGCTCACACCTGTAATCCCTGCACTTTGGGAGACCAAGGAAGGCAGATCACAAGGTCTAGATATTGAGACCATCCTGGCCAACATGGTGAAACCCTGTCTCTACTAAAAATACAAAAACTAGCTGGGCATGGTGGCGCGTGCCTGTAATCCCAGCTATTTGGGAAGCTGAGGTAGGAGAATCACTTAAAACCAGGAGGCAGAGGTTGCAGTGAGCCAAGATTGTGCTATTGCACTCCCGCCTGGGCAACAAGAGCAAAACTCTGTCTCAAAAAAGAAAAAAAAGAATCACTAAAACACCTATATACCAGCAATAGTCAAGCTAAGAGCCAAATCAGGAATGCAGTCCTATTCACAATTCACACACCCACCCATCCACCCACACACACACACACACACACACATACACACTAGGAATACAGCTAACCAGGGAGGTAAAAGATCTCTACAAGGAAAGTTACAAAACACTGCTCAAAGAAATCTGAGATGACAAGAACAAATGCAAAAACATGTCATGCTCATGGATAGGAAGAACCAATATCATTAAAATGGCTATACTACCCAAAACAATTTATAGATTCAATGCTATTTTTATTAAACTACCATTGACATTCTTCATGGAACTAGAAAAAACTATTTTAAAATTCATAGGGAACCAAAAAAGAGCCCAAATAGCCAAGGCAATCCTAAGCAAAAAGAACAAAACCGGCAGTATAACACTACCTGACTTCAAAATATACTACAAGGATACAGTAAAAAAACAGCATGGTACTGGTACAAAACAGCCCAGAAATAACGCCACACACCTACAACTATCTGATCTTTGACAACCCTGACAAAAACAAGCAATGAGGAAAGGATTCCCTATTCAGTAAATGGTGCTGGGATAACTGGCTAGCCACATGCAGAAGATTGAAAATGGACCCCTTCCTTATACCATATATAAAAATTAACTGACAATGGATTAAAGACTTAAATGTAAGAACCCCAAATTATAAAAACTTTGGAAGACAACCTTAACAATACCATTTTGAACATAGAAACAGGCAAAGATTTCATGATGAAGACACCAAAAGCAATTGCTACAAAAGCAAGAATTGACAGATGGGATCTAATTAAACTAAAGGGCTTCTATACAGCAAAAGAAACTATCAACAGAGTGAACAGACAACCTACAGAATGGGGGAAACTTTTTACAAACTGTGCATCTGACAAAGGTCTAATATCCAGCATCTATAAGGAATTTATACAAATTTACGAGAATAAAACAACTCCATTAAAAAGTGGGCAAAGGACATGAACATACACTTTTTTTTTTTTTTTTTTTTTGAGACGGAGTCTCGCTCTGCCACCCAGGCTGTAGTGCAGTGGCCGGATCTCAGCTCACTGCAAGCTCCGCCTCTTGGGTTCACGCCATTCTCCGGCCTCAGCCTCCCGAGCAGCTGGGACTACAGGCGCCCGCCACCTCGCCCGGCTAGTTTTCTGTCTTTTTTAGTAGAGACGGGGTTTCACCGTGTCAGCCAGGATGGTCTCGATCTCCTGACCTCATGATCCACCCGTCTCGGCCTCCCAAAGTGCTGGGATTACAGGCTTGAGCCACCGCGCCCGGCCGAACATACACTTTTCAAAAGAAGATATACGTGCAGCCAACAAGCATATGACAAAATGCTCAACATCACTGATCACTGAAGAAATGCAAATCAAAACTACAATGAGATACTACCTTATACCAGTCAGAATGGCTATTATTAACAAGTCAAAAAATAGCAGATGCTGGTGAGGTTGCAGAGAAAAGGGAACACTTATACACTGTTGGTGGAAGTGTAAGCTAGTTCAACCATTGTAAAAAGCAGTGTGGTGATTCCTCAAAGACCTAAAGACAGAAATACCATTCAACCCAGCAATCCCAGTACTGGGTATATACCTAAAGGAATATAAATCATTATTTTGTAAAGACACATGCATATGTATGTTCATTGCAACACTATTCATAATAGCAATCTACCTAATGCTCGTCAATGAAATCAACCTAAACGCTCATCAATGGTAGACTGGTTAAAGAAAATGTGATACGTATACACCATAGAATACTGCACAGCCATAAAAAAGAATGAGATTATGTCCTTTGCAGGAACATGGATGGAGTTGGAGGCCATTATCCTTAGCAAACCAATGTGGGAACAGAAAACCAAATACCACATGTTCTCACTTATAAGTGAGAGCTAAATGATGAGAACACACAGACACATAGAGGGAAACAACACACACTGGGGCCTATCAAGTCTGGATGATGGAAGAGAGCATCAGGAAAAATAACTAATGGGTACGAATCTTAATACCCAAGTGACAAAATAATCTGTACGACAAATCCCCATGACAGAAGTTTATCTATGTAGCAAACCTGCATGTGTACCCCGAACATAACACAAAGTTAAATAAAACAAAAAAAGGAGAATAATAAAAATTGAAAAACATTATACAAGGCTAGACTCTAATAACAGTTGTATTCTAGTTTATTTTGAAACACAATTTTTCTCTCTCCAATTCTCCAATTTTATTAAAATTTTATTAAAATCATAGTAGGACCAATTTATCTGTAGAATAAATTTTAGTCCCAGGGTTGGGCACAGTGGCTCACACCTTTAATCTCGGGACTTTGGGAAGCTGAGGTGGCTGGATCACGTGAGTGAGTTCCAGATCAGCCTGGCCAACATGGCAAAACTCCATCTCTATTAAAAAAGTAAAAGAAGAAGAGGAAGAAGAGGAAGAGGAGGAAGAGGAAAAAGAAGAAGAAGAAGAAGAAACAATTTAAAAAAGAAATGTTTTAATTTTATTATATTTGGCTTGATTATTGCATAAATGCAATAAGAATAATCATTTGCCATATATGCTCTTTTAAAAAAAAATTTGGCTTTGCTGGAAACTCTTTCATAAGGAATCCAAGATTAGACCTTCATAAAAGTTTCAAGCCCAGCCACGGATTTATCTGTGCCTGCAGATACCTGTGTGAATTGGGGGAATTCTTCTTTTCAAGGTCCCAGGAAAACCTGGGGTTCCTAGGCCTGTCGGTGACATTCTTTACTTACCACAAGTCAGGACTCTATAAAGGACAAAGTATGGGGCCAGTTTTTCCAAAGGGATTTTACTGGCTCCATAAGTGAGCCTCATTTTCTTAAGACAATTTTGAAAATAATATGTTATTCCAGTTAATGCCTTGGTAAAATAACCAGTGTTTCCAATGATGAGAATATGGCATATGTTTTTAAGCATAATATGTCTACACACATGAAAGACATAGTATCTAAGAGTACAGATCCTGATGTTAGTTTAGGTCCATGCTTTGCCAATTGTTTTATCTTTCCTCATGTTCATCTCTGCAGCAGTAAAGATTTCCTAATTATCAAATTTCAAAAGTGATTATTCTATACATGCAAATACCTTGCCATAAATTTGACGTTTTTAGAGATTATTTTTAATGTGATCCAACAAGGCTGCCTATAAAATGATAGTAGAATTGTGTTAACAGGGAAATAATCACTGAAAATTAAGTTTACTATTAAGTTACAACATGGTATACCTTGTGTGTGCAGTTCAGAACTGTAAGAAGTGGCTTTTCTTTTAAATTTCACAAAATGGAATTTAATGCAAGGTTATCAGAGAGGTTCAGCCTTGTAAAAAAAAAAAAAAAAAAAAAAAGGCCACTGTCCATACTGACTGAGGCAGCCTTTCTCCCAGTGCTCCTGCACCTGAACACTTCTGTCATCTGCTCATCTCACCTCAACCTGAACCCCACAACACCCTGGGAGGCTTTCATCCCTTCCTTTCAGCAACCAAGAACTGGCAAGCACTCACTGAAACCTTAATATTAAGTAAAATCCCAGGATCCCTCTGCTATTACAGAGGAGGTTAAGACTTAAACACAGAAAGTCTCATACTAGCATCAGGTACTTTACATGCTTCTTTAATGGTTGATTTAAAACCCCACTTGAAAATAGCTTCAGTATCTAATATTGTAATGGAAATGTACATAGCCAAAGAATCCCAAAGAAAGCACATGACAAACTTCCCAATGGACTCACCTCCATCACTATATTTTTTTAGCTCATAATCAAAATAATATTAAATCGATTGCATTTAAATGTACATTAGATTTGCAATATGCTTTTCCACGTATTAGCTACTGTAAGCTTTACAGTGATCCTCAAGGTGGATTTAGTAGCCTGTTTTCTGGTAAGGAAAGAGATTCAGAGAAGGTAAACAAGCTGCCTGAAGTCTTATATCTACGAAAGTACAAAGCTAGGACTCGAGCAGGGAGTTCTGGTTCCATCCAGGGCTCCTTCCATCCTTCCCTCTGCTGCCACCTGTGTGCTACATTAGTGGGAGTTATATAGCTCACAGGCCTAAAGCAGCAGGGTGAGAGGAAGGGAGAGGCCAGCCCACCTTTTCTAAGGGCCCTTAGATCATCAGGATATTGCCAAAGTTCCCAAACCACTCAGTCTTAGTCTTGAGGGATGACAGGAGGGGTAACTTCAAAGGCAAACACTATTCTGCCATCTCTCTGACCCCAAACAGCACCCTTCCAGAGTCTGAGGCAGAATAACGGTTTTAGAGGTGTTCTGAAAGACTCCAGCGCTCTTTGGTTTCCTCAAGCAAAAACTGAATGCTGCAACAGCAGGCCATTGGCCCTGCTTGTATCACATTCATTCATTTATTCATTCGTTTGTTCATTCATTGTCCCTCCTCACTAAGATATAAGCTCCCTTGAGGGCAGGAATTTTGTCCGTTTTTTTCAGTGATAAATCTCAGTGCTAAATACAGTGCCTGGCACTTTGTAATCACTGAATAAAAATATGTTTAATAATACCTAGATCCTATAAACTTCCTCAATTTTGACTAAATTATATCTCATCACCACATGTGTTTACATGGCCATGCCAAAATTCTCAGAAGAAAAGGAAATGTGATGGCAGGGAGGTGCCTAGAAGGAGGTTCTCTCTGTGCTAGGGGCCTTACTGAGATATGGGGAAACGGTAGCTTGCTACCAACAATCATCTTTCAAAATAGCCACTGAGGGCCGGGCGCGGTGGCTCAAGCCTGTAATCCCAGCACTTTGGGAGGCCGAGACGGGCGGATCACGAGGTCAGGAGATCGAGACCATCCTGGCTAACACGGTGAAACCCCGTCTCTATTAAGAAATACAAAAAAAACTAGCCGGGCGAGGCGGCGGGCGCCTGTAGTCCCAGCTACTCGGGAGGCTGAGGCCGGAGAATGGCGTGAACCCGGGAGGCGGAGCTTGCAGTGAGCTGAGATCCGGCCACTGCACTCCAGCCTGGGTGACAGAGCGAGACTCCGTCTCAAAAAAAAAAAAAAACAAAATAGCCACTGAGAAAGGCGAAGGGTTGATTATAGTATAACTTAGTATTTGTTTTTTTTTTAAAGTCCCTAGATAGTCTATTGAGACAAAACTGTCAATTTTGATATTAAAGCAAATGTGTGTCGTATTTTATAACTGAAATCCCTAAAGGAAACAAACTACAGATACTGATTACAACAGCTGGTCTAAACGCTTAGTAAACAACAAGAAGTTCTCCATTGAAATATTGCACAGCTTTAAACAAATAACACCCAAGTCTTGGAGATCTAGGAATGGAGTCTAGTGCTGCCTGCATACAGGACTTGGCTCCTGGATATCTCAATTTTCCCAGCAGCTGCAAAGGAAAGAAGGGAGGGAGGGGAAAGAAGGAAGGAAGGACAGAAGGACAGAAGGATGAAAGGATGGAAGGATGGAAGGAAGGATGCAGGGAAGGATGGACACAAGAATGGACAGAAGGACAGACGGATGGACAGAAGGAAGGATGGAAGGAAGGAAGGATGGGAGGAAGGAAGTACGGGAGGAAGTATGGGAGGAAGTACGGGAGGAAGTACGGGAGAAAGGAAGGAAAGAAGGAAGGAAGGAAGGAGGGAAGGAAGGAAGGAAAAGAGGACAGAAAGAAGGAAGAAAGGAGGGGGAAAAGGAAGGAGAGAAGGAAGGGCAGAAGGGGTTGGGAAGGAGGTGCTGCAAGTGACGGCCACAGTAGTTTTTGTTTTTGTTTACCTAATATTTAAACACAAAAGAATCAATTCAGCTTTCAAAGGTGTTTGATAAGTACAAAATTTTGATATCAGAAGCTTTATGTCAGTAACGTTTAGAAAATATACTGTTCAGTATGATCCAGTTTTTAAGTACATAGTGTAGTGTAGTTTATTTACTTACTTAGAAAATGCTTTCAGCATTTCCCTTGTAGGCAAAGACCTAAGGTCCCCTCAGAGCAGACCTCTGTCATGTCTGGTCACTTGAGGCAGTGGTATTCCGGAGCTGGTTCAACTCACAGCAAGGTCACAACATAAAATTACTCTAAGGTCTTGCTCTGGCACAGACAACACAAAGTCCTTGAGGATTTGCGAGGGACTATAGATGCCCCTGCTGTGCCATGCCTCAGTCATTTCATGTTTTGGGAATCTATGACTGTAAACTCGAAGCCGAAGCATGAAGCACCTCTGTAATACTTCAGAGGGTACCAAAGTCATGCGTTCCATAGCAGAGTGGTCTTCAAGAGCAACACTGAGATGCAACAACAAGCAATAGATAGTAAAGGAACAATCATAGTTCTGGTGCTGCTCTGACTTGGCATTTGAAAGCAGGACCTAACCACTCTAATTCAAGTAAGCCCCTGGAGTTTTTCAACAAATACAGGAGGTAAGGGACATCTTGTAGAACACAATTCAAGAGGGAAAGACTGGGGTTATTGCTAACAAGGGAGTTTGGTTGCTTGAGTAATTACATGATACACAGAGAACATTTTATATGTATATATAGAAAAAACTATATTCAGGTATTAAGAATGATTATCACTGGACGGTGGTATTGTGGATGAGTTTCTTATTTATGATTATTTGCTACAGTTATTTTTAAAAAGTAAAGCCTAAGCATATATACAATATCCAAAACATTCAATTTCCTCCCAATGGCAGGAAAGGGGTTGCTCCCAGATCCAGAAGTTTTCCCCGTTAGGGTGAGTGGACCCCGCCCTTGAATCCAGACCATTCTCTCGCCTGTGCTCTAGGGCCTGTTCCACTCAAGGCTCACTAGAGAATAGCAGGTCTGGGTTTTGGCTGTGCACAGACCCCGGGGCTCAGGAAGGTGACGGCCTGAACGTCACCAGGCTCAGTAGAATGGGGAAGAGAAACACAGTCACAGACAAGATCCCCAGACAGATGCAGGCAGCACCATGAAGGTCACCGACCCCAGCTGCATCCAGCAAGTCCCTGGAACTGCATCAGGCGAGTGTGACTGTAGCTGATCTTTTATCTTTTTCTCAAATTTCTTTAACGTTGTGCTTTTACAATTTAAAATGTAAAAAGTAAAAACAAGATTGGTCAACAGGCATAGAGAAGATTTCCTCTGACTATTATTCAAAGTAGGGATTCTTCAGTCAAGGTGACTTTTGTGCTACTCTTTCTTGTTTGGCCTCTAAAGGGGAATTTTTTGTGGGAATGAGGTGGGGGACGAGGATATTTCTCCTAACATCAAGTTGACTCTAGGGAACCACGTCTCCAACTCCTGAAAGCCGTGAGGGATGTCTGATGCCTGTGGCTCTGCCTCTGTGTCCCACTCCCCCATGCCAATGACTAACTCCTTTGTGACAGAGGCAAGAGCAGGAACCACTGAACCACAGACTTTAATAACTCTGTCTACATGCTAGCATAGGATCAGTGAAATCTAAATTGAAATGTGTGGTTGAATGGCTTTCTGAAAATGCCCTGTACCTCTAAGTCTCTGCAGAAGTTAAAACGTCCTTCAGAGAAAGGGGGAAAAGCACTCTCGTGGATGGCTATTGTCCACCTGTCCTTTTTCACAGTGATAACTCAGAGGAGAATGGATTTCTGTTGCTGATGGATAGGAAATGGGATTTGAGGAAACAGGATATGATACAGAAAGTGGAATCTGAGAGTCAAAGGCTTATATATTTCTCCTTTAATAAGGAGAGCAACTCTGTGGAGAAAAAGTGAACAAGGGGGTGAAGTGAGGAAGGAGAGAGAGGCAATGGCAGGGTGCACCTGAAACTCTATTAACTACATGGGTGTCCCATAGAAATTCAGAAATATGCCTCAAAGGGTATGTCTCTTTGTAACCTAGTATCCCAGCAGTCAGGGGGAGTGCACCTGACGGCTCCACCTTAGGATACTCCTCTAACAAGTCATTGACAATCTGCCTCAGGACAATTCATGCCGAAGAGAAAGAACTTCCCCATCAGCTCCTTTCTGTAAGACCCATTCTGGGTGTTGCTTGCCCTGTACTTCTGGGCATGTATGTGGGCACTAAGTGGGGCTCCCCAGCTTGCTATGTTTCAGCATCAACAGGGAAGCCCCAAGATGGAAGGCAAGAGGTCTGAGGCACAGGCAGGAAGCTAGGTGCTGTTTGATGGTGAGGTTGGTTCCAGCCCATGCATAGCCAGTCACCACTGCAGCCACTGGAACCGGAGACGGGAGCTGAAACAGGCATAAAAGGTATCTGCTAGAGGGAGAAGTATGAAAACGTCACAGATGTAAATGGCAAATAAGATTAGTAGAGAAGTGTAAGGATTGGTGGAGAGTAAATTCCTTGTCATTATGAAGAAATATGTCTGATTCATGGTTGGGACCCACTGTGTGAAGCAATGTCCGGGAGTTGGCAGTTTAATTATAAGCCACATGCAGGCAGACAGCACTTTAGGAAGGAGGGTACAAAAATAAGAAATTTGTGGCAAGTCAAATATCCACATCCTGTTTCCATGTAGAAATACCAATTTAGGCTCAGATTTGCCTCAATGGTCACTTAATACATAATGACCATATTAAAAAATCATCCACATTGAAAGGGTTCAAGGTTTGTCTAACCAAGATGTACTTGTCAGGATTCTGTGATCTTACTAGCTGGATTCATTTTTAAAATTCAGCTTAGGCCAGGTGTGGTGGCTCACGCCTGTAATCCTAGCACTTTGGGAAGCCGAGGCGGGAGGATCACGAGGTCAGGAGATTGAGACCATCCTGGCTAACACGGTGAAACTCCGTCAGTACTAAAAAAATAGAAAACAAATTAGCCAGGTGTGGTGACAAGCACCTGTAGTCCCAGCTACTCGGGAGGCTGAGGCAGGAGAATGGTGTGAACCCGGGAGGCGGAGCTTGCAGTGAGTTGAGATCGCACCACTGCACTCCAGCCTGGGTGACAGAGCAAGAGTCCATCTAAAAAAAAATAAAAATAAAAATAAAAAATTCAGCTTAGAGTTCCTGTTTCACCCTCAAAGCAAATCTAAACCACGGCAGGTATGTGAAATGATCCTACCTCTCAAAAATTTACCAGGTCAGCTCTTTTCCAATCAGATTTATCCATTGGGCATTATAAATGTTGGGCATCATAATGGCAAGAAGAGTCAGAAACCAAATAAGAAGAGCTGTGGTTCTTGACCTCAGGAAAGTTACAACTATCTAGTTTCTGAGATCAGAAAGTACACAGAAAACAGTATAGATACATGAAACAAAGTGAAATGACACCAATTATATCAGGAAAGCATACACACACAAAAATACAGCCCATGTGATTTATCTGGAAAGATTTAGAAAGTCTTTGGAGCAATTTATTAAAAAGGAAGAGTATGTGGTTTTGTAGAGTGAAGATGGGAGAAAACACTCCAGGTGATGTAATACTACACTTAAACTCACCAGACAGGTGTAAGGTAAATGGATGTGCTTTAGTCGAGGAATAGGCTGAGGCGGACATCCAGGCCACAGTCACTCAATGGGATTGGTGTGCAGGTGCCCACCTCCACTCGTTATATAAGGTGTTTAAGTTCATCCTTGGCTCTGAGCCACTGTTGTCTGTAGAAGGTATAACTGCCCTGCTGAATCTGTACAGGCACACTGGTGCCCAGAGAAAGATGGAGAGAACTAGAACTGTCCATCTTGCAGACAAACAGAGGGGAGCCAGAGTTCAGCATGGCTCAACATGGCATGCACACTGGTGCCCAGAGAGAGAGAAACACTACTTACCACTAAGGGAGAACCAGCAGCCTTCAAGGCCGGCAGGGGGAAGCCAGGAACTGGCTTGTGCCCGGAGGGAAAGAGTTAAGCTGCTAACACTGTAAGGGCGAGTTGGCCTTGCAGGCCAGCCATGCAGCTGTACGTGGGAGCCGGCTGCTGAGAGGAGCCACAGAGCTGGAGCAGAGAGCCAAGATAAAGATGGACAGTGTGAGTAAGCTGCTGATGAAAGAGTTGCTGAATAAAACTACATTTCACCTGCCTGCCGCCCCCAAAGTGTTCTTTCGGCTATCTGCCCATCCACCCACTTCCCTCAGACCTCAGACCCAGACCCTATGCTGAGTGTGACATTTGGTGTAATCATGGCGCTGGACCTGACAATTGGCATAGTTGGCAGGATGAGGTGAGTGGGTCTTCAGCCCGCGAGGGCTCCCAGGTCAGCTTTGTGGCTGCAGCATGGGCTGTGGCACCCAGTGGCAGTGGTGCTGCTTGGATGGGCCCCAGTGGAAACATAGGAGGAAGTGGACGGGTCTCCCGTGAGTATGGAGAAGGCACTGAAGCACCTGGAAGTGCACAGCACTGAGGAAAAGCATGCCTTTGCTGGCAGAGTCAGATGGGCATTTGTGACTGTGCTATAGGAAATGCACGTCCAATCCTTGTGGGACCCAGTGCAGGGAGGAGGAAGAACCTTTGCTACAGGCTTACCCAGTGATCCACCAGAAAATAGAGCATGAACAGCTGTTGGGCCCCAAGGGTGAACCCAGGGACCCCCCCATCACGGTGGAACACATTTCCTATGGTGCCTGTGTCCCCTCTAGGTTGCAGGAGTCAAGCAAGTAATGTTGGCAGTCACATACAGACTTAGTGCAAGTCATTCAGGCAAAGGACATTACTGCACAACCCAGTCCTGCTCAAGTGTTCCAGTTCACAGATTGCCTGCTGCAGTCAGAGAGAAGTGTAAAGCCTTTTCTGTTTGATAAGAGACTGACCAAGATGCCCAGCTTCTGGGGTCACCAGATGACCAGAGCCACATGTGGACTTGGCAATCCACCAGTCCCTGCACCCGGGTAAGTTTCCAGGCAAGGCTGCATAGATAGCTATGAAAGCTGGTCAGTGAGACTAAAACCTGTGTCTCCGTATCTTGGCATCAGCTGTTTGACTCTCCACTTGTGCATTATGTATGCCTCTCCCATGCTTGAAAACATTCTGGGGGGTGGATGTTTTGCACAGCTTGGCAACTGTATTATCTGTCACAGACTTGCCGGACCACTTGATAACGGAACTGGGACAGTCCCACTGAGAGCCAGGAACAGCTTGCCTTCGTGGAAGGGTGATGATGGACTTTCACAGTGTTGCTGCAGAGCTGTGTGTATAGCCCCACCATATGTCATGGTCTTGTTAATGATGTTTTGTTAACCTCTGATTCTCTTGCAGAAGCAGCAACACCCCCCTTACCTGGGATTGGATGGTGAGGCTGAGACAGCCAAGCAGGCTATTCAGTAGGCACAAACCCTATGGGTCGTTAACCAGGGGTACCCATTTAAAGTGGATGTGCATGTAACCACAGATAGTTTTGGCTAGAGCCTATAGCAGTGCATGGAATGCTTGGAAGCGCCAGTAGGCTTTTAGTCCCAGCTGCAGAGAGGAGCTGAGCTCTGGTGTTCATTAATAAAGAAGCAGTTAATAACTGCATTTGCTGCCCTTCAGGCTCATAAGAGCGTGGCAGAACAGGTTACAGTCATGCAGACAACTTACCCAATAGCAGGATGGGTGCCTTCATGGGTAACAACCTCCGGACTAGGATGGCACAGACATCCACTTAAGCAAAGTGGGGTCCCTACTTGGAACAATGGAGTATGCTGAGTACAAGTCCCTTAGCAGCGGAGTTACAAAAAGTCTTGGGACCTGTAGTACTAATGCAGGAGAAGACCATGGGGCCTGAGGCAGCCCTAGATCCTGAGCCATCACCATTTAAGGAAGGGCACCCTCCGATCCCTGTTGGGACGTGGTACACAGATGGGTCTAGCCAGGGTGCTACTGCTGCCTGGACTGTTGTCACAGTCCAACCTAGTACTGACACCATATAGTTTGAAACCAGGTGTAGGCAAAGTAGCTAATAAGCTGAACTCAGGGCAGTGTGAATGGTAATCACCAAGGAGGTGACACCCATGGTAATCTGTGCTGATAGCTGGGCAGTTTATCAAGGCTTATGTATGTAACGGGTCCGTTTGCCCAGAGCCTATGTATAAGACCTGTGTGTCAGGCCTGTGTGTCCAGGCATATGTGTCAAGCCTGTGTATGTATATTGGGCCCACATGCCCAAAGCTTATCTGTCAGGCTTATGTGTCAAACCTGTGTGTATGTATCAGGCCTATGTGCCCAAAGCTTATGTGTTGGACCTGTGTCCAGGGCCTATATGCCAAAGGTATGTATCAAACCTGTGTGTCCAAAACCTATGTCTCCCTTGGCCTAGGGGGTAGAATGTAAGGTACATGGATGTGCTTTGGTCACAGAATAGGCCAAGGCCGAGGCAGACATCCAGGCCAGAGTGACTAAGCAGGATTCGTTTGTAGGCGCACCCTTCCACTTGTTATATAACCTGTTTGTATAAGTTCATACTTGGCCCTGAGCCACTGTTGTCTGTAGAAGGTATAACTGCTCTGCTGATGCTGTACAGGTGTGCTGGCACCCAGAGAAAGATAAAGAGAACCAGAGCTGTCTGTCTTGCAGATGGACAGAGGGGAGCCAGAGTTCAACATGGCTTGACATAGCGTGTGTGCTGGTGCCCAGAGAGAGAATAGCACTACTGACCACTGTAAGGGAGAGCTGGTTACCTTGAAGGCAGGCAGGGGGAAGCCAGGAACTGGCTTGTGCCCAGAGGGAAAGAGTTAAGCTGCTAACACTGTAAGGGAGAGTTGGCCTTGTAGGCTAGCCGTGCAGCTATGCATGGGAGCCAGCTGCTGAGAGGAGCCACAGAGCCGGAGCAGACAGCCAAGATAAAGATGGACAGTGTGAGTATGCTGCTGCTGAGAAAGCTGCTGAATAAAATACATTTCACCTGCCTATGGCCCTCTGACTGTTCTTTCAGCTATCCGCCCATCCACCCACTTCCCTTGGACCTCAGCATGGGCTGGACCTTAACGCTGAGTGTGACATTTGGCATAGACATGCCCCTGGACCTGACAACAGGTGTTGTTTTATTTTGTTTTCTGAGACAGAGTCTTGCTCTGTCATCTAGGCTGTAGTACAGTGGCGCAATCTTGGCTCACTGCAGCCCCACCTCCTGGGTTCAAGCAAGTCTCGTGCCTCAGCCTCCTGAGTAGCTGGGATTACAGGCATGCCCCACCATGACCAGCTAATTTTTGTATTTTCAGTAGAGATGGGGCTTCACCATGTTGGAAATACTGTTCTGAAACTCCTAAGCTCAAGTGATCCTCCTGCCTTTCAGCCTCCCAAAGTGCTGAGATTACAGATGTGAGCCACCGTGCCCAGTCTACCACCAAACTGTTTGAAGACTAAGAAATGCATATATGGAGTAAAGAAAGAAATATCAGGAACATTGGATTTCTTACCAAAAAAAATATGTGAGGGTATTTAAGTGTGTATTAATTTTTAAATTAGACAATTCATTTTTTAGTCTAAGGAAAACTAGAAATAAAAATAAAAGGAAAAGAGAAGGGAAGGAGGGAAAGAAAGGAGAGAGGGAAAGAAGTGAAACTCCTACAATCCCAGGACCCAGAAAAACCAAGCTGATTACCAAAGCTCTATAAGCCTTTCTACATGTGTATATCCTGGGTTTTTGTTTGGTGTGATTTGATTTTTTAAACAAAAATTATACTCTCTTATAATCACTCTTTACTAGAAAATAAATTATAAATGTGTAGTAATCTTCAGTTGGGTTTGGAGAGGCATATGGAATTCTATATTTAAAATCACCTGAAACTGTATCCACTATATGGGTATCTCATAGAAATTCAGAAAGATGCCTCAGAGCGTATGTCTCTCTGTAATCCTGTACCCCAGCCTTGAAATGCATTTTAAAGGGGTTTTCCCCACCTTTCCTTCCTAATCTCAGAATATGGCCTTGAAATATAGTTTAAAACTCTTTGTTTCCTTCCCTTGCCCACCAGGCATTCTCATGCACAGTGCTTGCTTCTCTAATTATGTGCTTGCTTAGAAATTCCAGGGTCTAATTTTGAAACAAACCAGATGCAGAGATTCAGCTGTGGAAACCTCCTGCTTAGGAGAAGTTACAATTAGTTCACCACCTCACCAGGCCCAAATCAAGATGATGCCCACTGGATCTCCAGATGGGTGATTACTCAACCATTAGAAAAAGACACAGACCTGCACTCTCTTGCACCACTCCCGCATGTTTTCCATACCAAGTTTTCCTTCTTAAACCACTTCACTCAGTCCAAAAGCTGAGATGGTTCCTTTGAGGCTTAAGCCCAGCCATTCTCCCATTTGCTAACGTTTGAAAAAAAAGCTGCTTTCCTTTTACCACACCTCACTTCTCATGCTTTGACTTCCAAGTGGTGAGCAGTCTCAACCTCCTGGGCTCAAGAGATCCTCCCACCTCAGCCCCCTAACTAGCTGGGACCAAAGGCATGCACCACCACTGAGTTTAAATATAGAATTCCATATGCCTCTCGAAACCCAACTGAAGATTACTATTTATAATTTATTTTCTAGTAAAGAATGATTATAAAAGAGTATAATTGAACTTGAGTCAATTACAAATTTGGTGCCCCATGTGAGGAGCTGTGTGTTTCATGAAGCCTAGACTGTCTGCCTGGTTTCTACTGGAGGAGGCAACAGCTGCTCAAAAGTGCCAGCAATTCAGCTAGCTGACTCCATGGCTGGGGACTTCAGGGACCTCCCAGCAGCTGCCAAGGACACTTTTGCCCCTAGGATTTCCCTTCTGTCCCCATCACAGCATCAACTGCCCACAACGCTTTGCTGGTGCAAGGAAAGTGGCGTTTGGGAAGCTGAGGCACTTGGACTAGGTAAGTCGACTGGAGTGTGAATGGGGTTTCTCTGTCTCTTTCTTTTGGGCCTTTGTGCCGTCTGGACCTAGCACAGGTCAATCGTGGTGCCATAAGGGCCTTTGTGCCATCTGGACCTAGTACAGGAGATCCTTTTGGGGTGCCATCTGGGTTTCAGACAAGACTTTAGGACTTTTCTCCAGTTTCCTCTTTCAGGGATCAGTTCAGGGTGCTCCATCTGCATTGGCACCATCTGTGTTTGTGTCTCTGTTTAGTGTTACTCCTTCCTCTGAGGGTGCTCTAGGATGGTGTTCACAGCATCAGGCTCATCTGATTGTTCTCTCCTCACTAAGGGAGAAACAGTTTCCAATACCCTGGCCCTGATTTTGTCATCCTCTTTGGGATTCCGGAGTGCTCTCTGTATCTGGGTTAAGCTTTGTAGGTGGAGAACGCATGTGAACTCTTTTCTAGACTATATGGGACTCCAGCTGGTTACATATTATAGCCAGTTTTTGTGTACATTTTAAACTGATGGACGAATTACAGCAAGAAAAGTTCAGAGCTCAAATTCACAGCTCATTTAACCTGCAACTATAAAGTTAAGCAGAATATTCTGAAGCTCTTTCTTTTCTTTTCTGCTTGCTTTGAATCTGCTGTTACTAAACTGCTGGTGCTAAGACTCATTATTTATTGTCTAACTGTAACATAAACATTTGAAACTCCTTTAAAACTGAAAAGAAAAGGCCAGGGTGGGAAGATCGCTTAAGCCCAGGAGTCCAAGACCAGCCTGGACAACATAAGGAGACTCCATCACTACAAAATAAAAAAATTAGCCGGGAGTGGTGGTGCATGCCTTTGGTCCCAGCTACTTAGGGGGCTGAGGTGGGAGGATCTCTTGAGCCCAGGAGGTTGAGACTGCAGTGTGCCATGAACACACCACTGCACTCCAGCCCATGAGACAGAGTGAGAACCCATCTAAAACAAAACAAAACAAAACATTAGTGTGGCATGGATGTTCTGTCAAGCTACAAAAGAAAAAAAAGAACACTAATAAAAATGCATTGAAAAAGGCTTTTTTTAAAAACAAAAAGAAAACTGCCCTAAATATGCTCTACCCAAATTTGGTCTATAGCTTTCCTTACCTTACCCAATAGGGCAAACAAAATTTAGTCATGTAAACAGATTTCAATTTTGACAGAAAAATAATTCTTATCCAATAATCTTATATAAAACATTAAGTTTACGTTGCTATCTAATGGCTAGAATTCCAAGGTGAAGCTATTGGATCTTTGTGGATATGTATTCATGTTTAGATATGTTTATGTGATATACATGTATGTTTTGTGTTGTGTCTTGCGTGCTACCAAATGGCTTATAATTAAATAAATACTCATAAATTAAGTCAAAATGCATTTCAAGTTCACATGAATTTATCAATCTTTAATAAATAAACTGGCTTTCAAATCATTGGTAAAAATAAAAATTAAAATGTCTTCTGAATCATCAGCATACATTTTTGTTTAGGTAGGTAAGTTTTATATTTGCCTCTGTTGGATATTTTAAGGTGTCAGGGTTTGGCACAAAGGTTGTGAAACTATAAACCCAGCCAAAAACAGAGTGATCTTTGTGTAACTTTTTTAAACAAATAAGACTAATTTAATATTGTTGGGTTCAATAAAAACAGCTAAATATTCTAAGTTATCAGCAAAACACCAGTGTGTTTAAGGTTCTTACTTAGGTGAACACCTGATGTTCACAGACTTTAAAAAATGGTTAATAAGGAAATAACTTTAAATTATTACTAGCTTTGTGTAATATCTCAGTTTCCAGAAGTAAACTATTAAAAATGAAAGGGTCGAGTACATGTAAATAGGATAAATGCCTGTAGATGAACTTTTTGTGCAATTAAAAATTTTTTAATTGTTTTAAATTGAATAGTAAATGCACATTGGATATCTGAGATATTTACAATTAAGAAAGGGTTATGATATGGGGAAACATTTCTAAAAATTGTGGCATGGTTTTATCTATAAAATCCTAACATCTGAAAAACAGTTCAAGATTTCTTGCTTCCTAAGTTTTCACTAAAATTTAAGGTTACTAAGACTAAACATTTTTGTTAATATGTAATTCTATAAATAATCTTATTTTAAAATAGCTTTATATAAGTTGAAAGTTATTTAAAAATTATTTATGAAAATATTTTAAAAGCCAATAAAGAGAAATATTTAAAATTATAAATATAAAATTATATTTTAAAAATTTCCAAAAACAATTTTATGTGAAAAAATATTATAAGGTAAATTTTTGTCTTTAAATAAAATGACTGATTTTTAAATGAAGGAAGTATAAGACATACCAAAAACTCCAAGCATGTCATAGATGGTCTACATAAATAGTGATAACATTCATAAAGGGAAATTTATAAAAGAAATTTTGTATGTGATTAAACTAGCTATAATTAAAAGGGAATTATTTATAGTAATCTTTCTAAAGATTGGTCCCCTATGTTTAAACAGGATTTTGTTAAGGTATGAATTTACTTTTAATGAAATTATAAGAGATTTTGCTTTTTAATTCTATAACCTGTTTCTTTTGAAAACTTCTCAGATTCATATCTCAGAAGTTCAACTGTTGTGTCTTGCTGCTTTCATCTTTTTCTCCCCTTGAAAAAAAGCCTGAGATAACTTCTTCAGCTTTTTTTCATCAGCTCTTTTATCCTTCTGGTTCTAACTGCTCATTAGCATTATGCCTGATGCTAAAATGTTTTATCTTAAAGGTCTGAAAAAGCAATGTTTTCCTCCAGTATAACTTGATTCTGTACTCTTGGCTTTTCTTGATACGTCTACATGTTTTAGTGCATGTAATCAAGAAACTTCTCATGCACTTATTAAGAGTCATGTATTCCCATGCTATACCCGTAACTTTGAATACACACTTCCCATGTCTGATTAAATTCAAGCACTTTTTTCATCAGGTTTAACTTCCAGGTAATCTCAATGGGCTCCCCATAAGAAAAAGCAGTCACGCTGCAAAAGGTTTTTCTTTGCCTTTTTGGTAATTAGCTTAAGAAACAACGTTTTATATTTAATCAAGATAATTCCTATGTTGTCTTTATCAGGTTTTGATTGCTTAGAAAAACAGATTTAAAGGGGTTAAGGTTTTTACATCCATATAATCTTCTATATTGCCTTTAAAGTCTTTTGATAATCACTTTGGTTAAATGAGTAATTACTGTTTTACAATGACCTATGGTTCTGTTTTGATCATATGTTTTGCATCCTTTAACATCTTTGACAAATGCCCTCAAAATCACATCTTAAATCTCTGACTTATTGCTGGGGTTTATCAAAGCTATAAACATTAATCACCACTGGCCAGGCATGGTGGCTTACTCCTGTAATCCCAGCAGTTTGGGAGGCCAAGGAAGGAGGATCACTTGAGCCCAGAATTTTGAGACCAGCCTGGGCAACAAAGTGAGATCCTGTCTCTACAAAAACAAAGCACAAAAATTAGCTGGGTGTGGTGGCCTATGCCTATAGTCCTAGCTATTTGTGAGGCTGAGGCAGAAGAATCACTTGAGTCCCAGAGGTCAAGGCTGTGGTGAACCACGATTGCATTACTGCACTCCAGCCTGGGTGACAGAGCAAGACCCTATCTCAAAAAGAAAAAAAAAATTAATCAGTGAAAGGCTGTAAAATATTTTTAAAGCTTCTAGTCAGGTCATGGACTTCAGTGTCACCTTCTACAACCCCGTGAAAAGGTTGTTACCCAGTACTATTAACTAATCCTTGTGTTGTTAAGTTACAGGGTTTTGACTTCTGAGTATAAATATCTCATCTAAAGAAGGCACAATAGGCCAGGCACGGTGGCTCACGCCTGTAATCCCAGCACTTTGGGAGGCCAACGCAGGCGGATCACAAGGTCAGGAGATCGAGACCATCCTGGCTAACACGGTGAAACTCCATCAGTACTAAAAAAATAGAAAAAAAATTAGCCAGGTGTGGTGGCAGGCACCTGTAGTCCCAGCTACTCGAGAGGCTGAGGCAGGAGAATGGTGTGAACCCGGGAGGCGGAGCTTGCAGTGAGTTGAGCTCGCACCACTGCACTCCAGCCTGGGTGACAGAGCAAGAGTCCGTCTCAAAAAAAAAAAAAGAAGGCACAATATTCTTGCCAATATATGACATCAAACTCAAGTTAACCAAAGCCTCATCTTTACACTCAGGCAAAGGTGACAAAGTAAACTGCTTTCATGAGATACAGGGACAGGCCTATATTCAAAAACATTAATATTTATTTAATAATTTTGCCTCTGTCTTAATTAATAGAATGTATTCTATACCTTGATACTAAATAATTTATATGTTTAGCTACCTGTGAGCTTCCTTTCCTGTCATTCTCAGAAATAAGCAAGGGTTATGACCTTTTGTTTGAAATGCTGTTAATTCTTTATGTTTTATTTTACCTCCAGAATTTGAAACTATTCAATCCCTCTAGGCCCAGGGACTATTACAGAAGACATGGGCATATGAGATTGTAAGGGCTGGGTTTTGAGGAATGCAATTAATTCAGACCTTCCAAATCAAGGATGGATACACAGATGCCTAAACAGCTAAACAAAATACTTGTGTTTTATATAACTAATTGCTACAAGCCAAGATCATGGTAGCTCAGTGCATAAAATTTATAGATAAGCCAATTTTATAACCTTGTTTCTTATGTTTTGTCTTTGGCTCTTATGTTGCTTAAAAGAGGTCTTAAGGGTTAGTATATGCCTGCCTGTGTCCATTCCCATCTGACCCAAAATGTTTAATTGGCTATAAGTCTTTTGACTGTAAGTCCCTTGGCCATAGGAGTCCCACCAAGGGACATGATGAACAGCAGGTAGCCATACCACCCTGGCATCAATATGGGACAAAATAAAAGACTGGCCATCTATACTGCCTCTGGCATATCTTGACCAAATAAAAGGGGAAAAACAAACAAACAAGACGTTCTAAGCCCTCCAACATACTAAATGGAACCCCTTCTTGGCCAAAGGAGATCCCCCAAAAAGCTGAAAAACTAATTTAGATTTTCACAGAAAGCAGGGGGATGGACACACCTCATTATACCCTCCCCACTTTGGAATTCAGATGCAACTGACCAACATTAACATTAAAATATAGATCATAAAACTGACAAAACAGACTCTTTGTAACAATAAGATATCAAATTACAAACAGGACCCGAGACCATGCCAGGCAACAGTGAAGTCACACACTCCTACACTTCAAAAGTTATGTTCTTGCTGCCACAAGGTGTTTCTTTCTCACAAGCAGCCAAATGAGTACTGGATTCAAGATAAGCTAACTGATCCCTACTCCCTGTTCACCAGCCATAACTACAGTTTTAATTAGACAAGAGACTGATTTCAGTACATTTCTCCTGATAAAAAGGTCACTAACCACAGAAAAGTGCTGGCTGCTATACAGAACTCGCATACTCGTGTGTCTTTGTGTGCATACAGGGTCTAGTTATAATACATTTATAAGTCTCCATCCCAAAATAAACATGGGTCATATGTTACATACATATTTGTTTAATACACATGTGTCAGGACCAATTGTATGAATATTCATAGCCCCTCCTATAACCTGTTAAATATCTGTATTTAGCCAGCCTGTTGTCATATCCCCACAGGAACTCCAGGTACAATTGACAATGGGAACTGCGCACTGTAATTAAGACTAAATGTTGTGTATAGTTCCTGCACAACTCTGGAAATACACCCTCAGCCCTACGAGACATGCACAAGCAAACTAGTGCTATGTCTAATCCTGTCATGTCCTTAAATCAATGGTCCTCCTAATAATTTGGATCAGGCTCCTCCTAGTAAAAAGAAGTTGCTCATAATTTCAGCCATGATTTTAAAAATAAGTTTATTCTTCTACTGTGGACTATATTGCTATTACACCCTCACCACTCACACTCCAACAAATATCTTCTGTATATTTTAGAAGTTTTCAAAAATTTTTCAAGGTCAGAGACTCAGAAAAGTTTTCAATGACAAGTGGACAGGTTTTCTTCTGTTGCCCTCTAGCTGTGCCCTTTTCAGCAGGAAGTAGTCAAATTGACATCTCCCACTTTCCATAAAAATGGAATATAATTTCACAGTAGGGAGTTGCAACCAAGTAGCTAAGCTTCAAATTACATGTTAAGGTTTTTTTCCCTTTCTTTCCTAATCTCAGAATATAGCCTTGAAATGTAGTTTAAAACTCTTTGCTTCCCTCCTTTCCCGCCAGGCACTCCTGTGTACAGGGCTTGCTTATCTAATTGTGTGCTTGCTTAGAAATTCTAGGGGCTAATTTTAAAGCAAATCAGACAGAGACTCAACTGCAGAATCCTCCCCCTTAGGGGAAGTTATGAACAATGAAGTCACCACCACCAGGCCAAAGTTGAGATGAACCAATCAGACCTCCAGACGGGCAATCCCTCAAGATAACCATCAGGAAAAGGCACACAGACCTGTACCCTCCTGCAACACTCATCCATGTCTCTCATACTAAGTTATCCTTCATTCAGCCCAAACAGCAGAGATGATTCCTTTGAGGCTTGAACCCAATCATTCTCCTGTCGGCTAGCATTTGAATAAAAGCTGCTTTCCTTTTACCACACCTCGCTTCTTGTACTTTGACTTCTGAGTGGTAAACAGCCAAACTTGAGTCAGCTACCTCTCTATAGCCCCAAATCCAGTTTTACCAACACAACGAGCTATGTGACTTGTGGGAATGTCATAATCCTGGAGTGTACCGTGGAGTGGAAGGTTAAGAACAAACCTGCATGTGTGTTGTTTTTTGTTTGTTTGTTTTTGAGACAGAACCTGGCTTTGTCGCCCAGGCTGGAGTACAGTGGCATGATCTCGGCTCACTGCAACCTCCACCTCCTGGGTTCAAGCAATTCTCCTTCCTCAGCCTCCCTAGTAGCTGGGACTACAGGTGCGCACTACCACATCCAGCTAATTTTTTATTTTTAGTAGAGACGGGGTTTTGCCATGTTGGCCAGGCTGGTCTCGAACTCCTCACCTCAGGTGATCTGTCCGCCTTGGTCTCCCAAAGTGCTAGAATTACAGGCATGAGCCACTGTGCCCAGCCTGCATGTATAATCTTTATTGAAAAAATACTGTGAAATAAAAACTGACTATGAAAATATGGAGCATATGTTTGCTACAACTGTTTATAAGACAACAGTTTTCCAACTGGGCTCAACTGGTTTCCTATGTCAAGATTGCGCATACTGCTCCCCTCCCTCACCTCCACCCACTTATTTTGCACGCTCTGGAAAGAGAAGTTAAAATTCACAAGGCATTTTAACGCAGTGAACAGCACAGGGTTTTCCCTACCCATACTCTCTACCCGTCAAATACTCCAGGACAGAAGAATTCTAACCAAATTCCCTTTGTTATAATTTAAAAATAGGAATATATTTAATGAAACTTTCTGACCTTTGATTTCTAGATGTAAATATGCTCATCCAGGAGTCTCTCAGGAGTGGAAAATTTTATTTTATGACATATATAATTATGAAACTCTTTCTTTCCTTCAGCACATTGCATTTTTCTGACAGTTACAAAAGGAGTCATTCAATAGACAAGACCTTGATAGGAAAAATCAATTGAGCTTAACATTATTTGAAAACAACTGGACTATTTTCAAAAAGCATTTTTTATTTTCCATTTTGATTTAAAATAAACTTATACACTAATAGATCCTATGCACCTGTAGAAGAGTCTTGAAATTAAAATCAAGAATTCCCCACAAAGCCTAAATAGATTTCCCTTGTATCACAGAATAGATGAGTATCAGAAAAGTTGCTACAAAACAACTCCTCCTTTCTCGTATTCACTATAAAATAGGAGATGTGTCGATTGCAGAGGAAAAGCTTAGGTTTTATGAAATCAAGATGGCATCCAAATCCAGGGCATGCTGGGTAGTGCAGACTCCAGAGGGGTTAGACCTCATTGGAGTCGTCCTGTCCATTAGCCCACTGAACACTGCAGAACCATCGTGACTCCAGAGCTCTTCCCTCAGTCCTTTCATCTTTTTGTTGTCCTAGTCCACAGGAATTTCTGCACAGTAGAAGAACCCCTGACTCTGAAACTCTGCTCCTTTCTTTCTTCTTTAGTTGAAGAAATTAAAATGCTCTGACATGCCTTTGCTCATCTTTGCTGACTTACTCCTACACATGCTTCAAAAATCAGGTCAGATGCCTCCTCTTCCAGAAACTCTTCTCTGACAAACCATTCTCCTATTGCTCCACCAAATTGACTCAATTATACATACACTGACAGATTATTCCATCCAGTATTTTGTTTTTTTGTTTTGTTTTTTGTTTTTTTTTTGTTGTTGTTGTTGTTGTTTTGAGACAGAGTCTCACTCTGCCACTCAGGCTGGAGTACAATGGCGCAATCTCAGCTCACTGCAACCTCTGCCTCCCAGGTTCAAGCAATTCTCCTGCCTCAGCTTCCTGAATAACTGGGATTACAGGCACACACCACCATGCCTGGCTAATTTTTGTATTTTTAGTAGAGATGGGGTTTCACTGTGTTGGCCAGGCTAGATACTTCTTAATGTAAAGACTTTAGAGTCTATAAAATAAATCACTATTTAATAAACTAAATATTTAACACTCCCTATGTTGATTTTAAACCAGCACAAATATGTCCAAAATAGACTCTATAGTGATTTTAAAATTCTCATTCACTGTGAAAGAATGAAAATTACACCCAAATATTCATTTCCCTTCTTCTATATTACTATAGTAGTATTAGAAGTTTTCATCTGGACACACAACCTCCCAGAATACATTTCCCAGGCTCCTGTGCTGCAAGGTGTAGCTACCTAACTCAGTACTGGCCCAACTGTATGTGAGCAGAAGCCAGCAGTGCAAATACCAAGCTGGGTTCTTAAAGGGAAAGGGTGAATGCTCAGTGTTTAACAAGTGGTAGCAAACATGCTCATAAATGTTAACTTTAAAAAAAAAAGTAGGTATGAACTAGAACCCAGAGGGCAACCTGAAGAGTTATCAGAGAGTAAGTAGGCTGAAAGGGATAGTCTATGATCAAATCAAAGATTTTGGGATTTCATCCTAAAACCTAAGGGAAACGCCAAAAAAAATATTTAAGCAGGAGGCTGACATGGTCAGATAGATTTCTCCCTTAGAGAGCTCAATCTGGCAGCAGAGTAGCACATGGATCAAAAGAGTCAGTTCTTCTCTCCAAATGAACCAGAGTAACTTTGCACAAAAACATTCCACACATTGGCACCCCCTAGATAAATATGTTTTGTGAAATCTAGAGGTGAAAACGGGGTAGACCAAATAGTGTAAACGGATTATCTACCTGATGATGACAATTCACAACTGTCTGACGGGGGCTTGCTGCCTTGTCTCTCTGTAGGATGGAAAGCATATTATTGCTTTTGTCATTATAAAGCCATAATAACCTAACTTGCTACAAAAAAAAAAAAAAAAATTTCTTGGTCCTAAGACCAAGAATATCATTTTCCACATAGGATTAAGCTATTATGGAAGGATGTCCCGTGAACAGGTGTAAATTCACTAAAGCTCTTCTCAAGATGAAACCTGATCTATCTTAGTCTGCTTTTTCCACGTGAGTGTATAAGGAAAATCCTCAGGACTTTGCCTGTTTGTTGACGTCCTTCGGAAGCCCCAGGAGTATTGAACAGAACACTGGGAGCAGATGCTGCTGGGGGCATCCTCCAGAAAATCTCCACCTGGAGTTGGACTGACCAGCCCTTTCCATGACATGATTTCCTTCTTTCAGGAATGGGAGGTACCAGTACAATTGTGATCCTCTTGCTTAAAGAATACCAAGTAAGGCTTGGATACTCTCCTGTAAAATGTCTGCATATCTGCGCTGAGGGAAAATAAATAACGTATGCAAATCCTTGCTGGAAGGTTGGGGGAAGGCTTTCCTTCCCAAATAAAGTAAAATAAAAATCACTATGAACCAAGAGTTCATTTCTTCATGGGTAGTGAGTGTAGGCAAATTTACCAAAAGTCCGAAAGCTCCTCGAGGGAAGACAGAAAGCACTAGAATACCATCTCCAGTTTCTGAAAGGGTAGCCGGTTGGGTCTGCAGAGCCTCAGCTATAAAGGTATAAATGACTCCTTGGTTGTCTGCCCGAATCACCAAGGAAGCAAATCAAGGCCTCACCCGCTTCAGATAATTGAGTCTCATCTTCAAGCAGGGAATGGAAATGGGGCTGGTAATACCTGAATATTCTTGAGATATTACATTTGATATGCAAAACCCTTTGGCCTTTGTCTCTTGACGTCCAACAATGTACCTTCCATTGTGATTAAATGGCAAATCATAAGTCGCTCTAGTTTCTAGCGGGGTATGAGGAAGTGTGGGGAGCAGTTGCTCCCGACATCCTGGGGCCAGGGGCTAGGACGAAGCTAGATCTGGAAACTCTCTACCGGGGTCACCACTCCTAAGAGAGTTGTGGCCAAGGGAAAATAGTAAACACCAGCAACCATCCTGAAGAACCTCAATCCAGAGGGCAAAACACAGCATCTGCACAGTGGAGGTATATCTGAGGCCAGAGAGAAAAGTAAACAGAAGACTACTATAGCTATCTGAAGTCAACAGGGATGTGGAAGGATGAAATGGAGGAGAAGAGGGCTAGACAGAGACAGGGCTAGATTTGGATGTCAAGTGGGAATGGTCCAAGTATATGCTCTAAAGATACTGAATTGTCATGAGATGCTGCATCTTGACAAAGATGAGAATGTAATTGATTTGCTTCTGTGGGGTCATAAACAGGGACTCACAGAAACAGCCTTCCACTCACATGTACTGGCAGATGCTCGGGTACACAGTAAGCACCCTGAACCAAATCCCCGTCTCATGTGGAGAAGTCCCAGCACCAAGCAGGACTCCTCTCCCACTCTATGGCAGCCTGGGCCTTGAGGAATCTTTGGTTCTGACATCACTGCCTGAAGCAGTGGGAGCAGAGGTCTCACTCACTCAGTGTAAAATCCCTATATAGGACTGTCTCAGTCCCTTCTCCTGTTATAACAAAATAACTTAGACTGGGTAATTTATAAATAATAGAAACATTTCTCACAACTCTGGAGGCCAGAAAGTTCAAGATCAAAGTGACAGTAGATACAGTGTCTGGTAAAGGTTCACTTTCTGCTTTTAGCCTGTAATCCCAGCACTTTGGGAGGCCGAGGCCAGTGGATCACCTGAGGTCAGGAGTTCGAGACCAGCCAGGCCAACGTGGTGAAACCCTGTCTCTACTAAAAATACAAAAATTAGCCAGGCATGGTGGCAGATGCCTGTAATCCCAGCTACTCAGTAGGCTGAGGTAGGAGAATTGCTTGAACCCAGGAGGCGGAGGTTGCAGTGAGCTGAGATCACACCATTGCACTCCAGCCTGGGCGACAAAAGCAAAACTCAGTCTCAAAAAAAAAAAAAAAAAAAAAAAAAAAAAAACCCACAATCTCCTTGTGTCCTCACATAGAAGAAAGGCATTAACTCTGTGTTCTCAAGTGGCAAAAAGACAAAAAAATGGGATGAACTCATTCCCTCAAGCCTTTTTTTTATGAGGGCATGAATCCCATTCATGAGGGCAGAGTCCTCATGACCTAATCATTTCCCAGAGGCCCCATCACCTTGGGGGTCAAGTTCCAAATATGAATTTTGGAAGGACACCAACCTTCAGGCATAGCAAGAGCCCTAAAAGAAAGAGGCCTTAATGTTCAGTCTAGTAGAATAACAGTGTTACCTATTTTTTAAATGTAGCCAAAACAACATGATACTGAAGCCTTCTTACTATTTGGGCTTTCAATAAAAATGTGTGTATGTGCCCCAAATTCTCTTTGGATTATACATTTAAAAAATAACAATCAGGCACAGAAGAAAATTACATGAAACACACCAGGAGACACACACAACCTTAGAATTCTGTCTCTGAAGAGGGTACATTCACCTATTGTAGGTCCACCTATAATCTCCTAGTCCTCTCCTATCTAAGAGTCTAACTTTTCATATGGGAATTCACAGTTAAGACTCTGAATTACTGGAGACTGGGTCTTGTCTGCTTATTAGCAGGGGCAACCTCCTGTTGTGTCACAGGCATGGCTAACATCCCATTACGGCTTTTCCATTACTTAGCTCTAATTATTCTAAATTAGTGTTTTCCCATGGCACATCAAAATGGAGGAGCAAAGCCTCTTCTCTCTCTTTGAACATCTCATCTATTCCTCACCCACATTCCAGAGACAGGTAGCCTAGCTACCCAGGAAGCTAATTGCTTCTGACAGAACAGACCATTAGAAGAGCAGCCTTTCAGGGGTGAGGAACAATGAAAATGAGACAAATTCTGCTGATTCCAACACCCCTTTGTCGTGAGCTTACCAAACCTTTCAATGATTTCTGCATTTGAAAAGCAGAAATTGTTTATTTGCAGACTGGAGGAAGCCTCAAGATTATTGTTCAGCGTCAACAACTAGAACAGAAAAAGTGCCCAAAATATGCATATGTAAATTCATCCCATCTCAGAGTTATCTCTGAGGAATTCGTGATTTATTATACAATACTGCCACTGTTTTGAAGTTAATTACATACATGCATTATCTCTTCTACTAGATGGGAAAGTCCGAGAGGGCAGAGAAAATACTTATTGTTTCTTTACTTCTAGGAACAAACCAGAGAATATAACCATGCATACACGCACTCACACTGTATGTCCAAAGCCTAGCACAGAACTTTTCCTATTATTGTAATAACTTTAGTTGAGTAGCACTCTTCAACCATCAAAAACAAAAACAAATAATGTTTTCAAAGATTTAACAAAAGCAAGATGTACAACTGTCAATACAGATTGTGCCCAATATTTTCAAATATAGCTATATAGATACTGATGCGCACAAAGGAGATAGGTAGAGAACACCAGAATGTTAATGATACTCATTCTGAGTGGTAGAATTGGTTTCTTTTATTCACAAAAACTTGCAGTCTGTTTTAAAAAATGAACATGTATCATTTTTACAGTCAGGAAAATATTTCTAAAAATATTTCTGTAATAAGGTTGTACATCTAAATTGTTAAATGGACTCATGCATAATTTCCAAGTTGCTGAAAGCATCTAAGTTTGTAGTGAGTGCTTAAGAGTTTAAAGGAGAAAAGGGAGAATAAGATGGAGATTATTACCTTCTGTGTTTCCTGAGTCTCCATGATTTGCTGCCCTCTGAATGTGACCAAATAGACTGTATGGGAAAGACTTCCCACTTCCACAAAGCCCCTGGGGTCCACAACCACAGGTGATTCTGGGTTCCTGTCAGCAGATCCCCAAAGCCCTGCTACTGGGAAGGTGATGAACTGGGAGAAGGATGGTGGTAGGCATGTACAACCTGGGACTAGCACATACGGAGCCTCTGTGCAAATTACAGAAAATTATTCTAATTACAGATGAGTTTCACAAGGCCCCTTCCTTGCCAGGCTGTGACTTTCTCCTCCGTCCTGCACTCTGGCATCTTTGCACAGGGCACAAACTGCCATCCTCTGCTTCAGAGCAGATAATAGGTAAATATATAAGTAATATCCCTAGATCTTTGTCAGATCTCCTCCATGGGGGTTCTACCATTTTGCCTTCACACCAGCAATGTAAGAGAGTTTCAATTTCCCCAGTCTTGTCAACAGTGATCTAACTTTTGAATTTTTGCAAGTTTTACATCTCAGCAGAGTACTTTTTATTAATTTTTTCTTGTCTTGAGTTTTGTTTTTAGCCATCTTAGGGGGTGGCTGTTTTGTTCCCTCATCACTAACGCTTGGAGGAGGTGTCCTTTTCATTCGTCTTTGCCACTTTGAGGCCACTGTGCCCCTATCTCCTGAATCCCAAGCTCCAGATCTCATGTCTAATCAGTCTCCATTATCTACTAACCCATAGCAAACCCCATGCCTCTCCCTCTCACCTCTGTGAGTTCAGCTTCTCTCAGTGTAATTTTGCCTTGCATTTCTCATATTTTGAATTAAACTAAGCATTTTCTTTATTAGTGTAAGCTATTTGCGTTCCTTTTCTGTGAATTCTTTGTATCTCTTGCCCATTTTTAAAATCAACCTGTTTGTTTTCAAAGGGTGAATTATCCAGGGGAGAATTTTGCACTAGCAAAGCAGAGCTCAATTAGAAATTCTGAAAGCTAAAAATAATTTTTCCCTATATTTAAACACCAGCAAATATTTCCTGCCATTCTCAATACTCATCCCTAGAATTTGTCATTAGCTGGAAAGAAAAGCAAACTTGAGCAACCAAAGTAGAATTTAGTGATGCTAATTCTTTTAAACATAAGAATATTTTCCGGATCAATCAGATTTTTAAGACACACTGAAATTAACCTATGCATAACATCTTCTCAGATTCAACAGTTAAGTTGTGTTAAAACAGATCTTATTATTAAAGATTTTAATTAAAGTAAAATCATCTACTTCATCTTAAAATGTATATTTTATTTTATTAATAAAAAATAAAATTATATGCTAGCTATTATAGCAATTAGTTTTTAGCCATATTTACCTTTCTCTTTTATTAAATAAATTGAAAAGGTTTGATTATAACATCCAAAGAAATAAAATTATTTCAAATTATTATGCTAAATTCAAATATAATTAGTCTTCAAGACAGAATACCAGGATTTCTATGTGCTTCCACATTTAATTATAGGAGTACCATGCCCTTATCAAACAAGTAGCTTCCCCAGTAAAATAACTTACAATGTTAGCTACAAATTGTACTGTATTATTATAAATTTTTTAAATAGCATATTAAATTTGTTTTTATAATTTACTCTATTAGTTAGGATTCTCTCAAAGAAACAGAACCACTAAGATGGGATTTGTTACAGGAATTGGACCTCCTGCAATTATGGGAGCTGGTTAATGGTTTCTGTGAGGCTCTTCTCTTCCAGTCTGATGCTGGAGAGGCAATCAAGAGGGAAAGGCAGGTGGAAAGTGAGGGACAGCAAGAACAAGCTGGAACCCACAAGCACATCCAGAGCTCACAAAGCCAGCTAAAACCTGTGTCAGTTCCTGCTGCCTCTGACCTTAATGGTATGTGTGTCCAGAGCTCACAAAGCCAGCTAAAACCTGTGTCAGTTCCTGCTGCCTCTGACCTTAATGGTATATGTGTCCAGAGCTCACAAAGCCAGCTAAAACCTGTGTCAGTTCCTGCTGCCTCTGACCTTAATGGTATGTGTGTCCTGGAGAAGCCAGGTTCTTTTGTCGTGTAGCTAAACACACATACATGCCCAGGAGTCAGAAAAACTAAAGAAGGATCCAGGGAACGGTGCCGCAATTTCAGATCCAGCTGCTACCTCTCGCCAGGAGGTGAGCTGGCAGGTAAATGACAACCCACGTGAACTACAACATGGCTGCTGTTTCACTTTCAGCCTCCAAATCCCCTAAGACTCTCTCTTGTGGTGCACCTGAACAGAAACATAGGAAAGGGAAGTCTAGGCACTGTACTTCAGCCTAGTCAATTTGACATATATCGAAGCCACAGCAGTCTACCTCTTGTCAACTTGGCACCCATATGTATGGTAGATGCATATATTAGTTCATTTTCACACTGCTAAAAAGAACTACTTGAAACTGGATAATTTACAAAGAAACGAGATTTAATTGACTCACAGTTCCACATGGCTGGGGAGGCCTCAGGAAACTTACAATCATGGTGGAAGGCAAAGGAGAAGTGAGCCCTTTCTTCACAAGGCAGGAAGGGGTGGGTGGGAAGTGCCACACTTTTAAACCATCAGATCTCATGAGAACTCTATTGTGAGAACAGCAAGGGGGAAGGCCACCCCCATAATCCAATCACTTCCCACAAGGACCCTCCTTCAACATGTGGTGATTACAATTCGACATGAGATTTGGGTGGGGACACAGAGCACAAACCTTATTAGTGCACTTGGCAGTAATCACAAGCATAGACCCTGAGAATGACCCTGTATGGTAGGTGCATCAGAATATTTGTTTGGAATTCTGAGCTAAGGAATTCAGGAATGGCCAACCAGGAGATTCATTCTTATCTATAAGGAACACCTGAGCCCCTGGATGGTCCTGTGGAACACCTGCTGTACAGGAGAATCAAGGTCTTGTCTTTTGGGTTAACAGTAAGTTTGCCAGGTGGAGATTGTTAGGGGGAGTGCTAAGTGAAAATGCTATATAAGCTACTTGCTTTCTGCAAGCGGCTGCAGATCTCTTGCCCATCTTGTTGCCACTGGACTGCTCTATATGTACATTTCCCCACTAATAATGCCCTGTGTCTCATTTGCTGGCTCTGGGTCTCTTCATGAGCCTCTTGAACTTGGTGTCATCTCTAGTGAAGTTAATAGGGGTCCAGCATGGCACCGTACACATGTCCTTAAGCCATACATCTCCAAAGAAAGACAAAAGGAAAGCCATACTTTGCCTACATACCTGACGCACAACCAAAACACACAAATCCAGGGGTGGATGCAAAGTCCTTTTGTTTTTCTTGGGTAATGTTCCTTTTTCTCATGGCAGATTCACGCTCCCCCTTTGCTATCCTGTAACTTAAGTACCAAGAAAGTTAAATACTTTGAACACGTTTTATGTTAGATAACAAAAGGATAATAAGGGAGAAAAAATTCAAACATATTCTGTTAATATTTTGCAACTGGGCATGTGCTTATGGTTCTCACCTTTCACAGCTGAGTTGCCCTCAGCACATGCCTCAGCTAATCCTGGTTCCTTACCAGGTGGAGTAGATAAACCAATCCTATCAGGTCCAGGTAATTTAAATAATAACATGGCTGCTTTTGTAATCTGGCTTGCAATTTATTTTCCAGTGTTTTTTATAGTATTCCCTGAAATGTGTAGAGTTCAAAGAGTTGCGTACCATCACTGTGGCAAAACTCCTTCCACTTCCATCTACTTCTATATGTGAGTAAATATGCTTGTTTCTTATATCAACAAAAATAAAAATGGGAAAGTAATTGTTCAGCCTTGTCTCAGTCTATAAATAATATTCACCCAGATAACTAAATGAGTGGAAAAAATTATATTACTAAAAATTTATTTCCAGTACAAGGTTAATGTTTTAGTATGTGTTTATCAAAATTTGTAATATATTTGTTATTTTGATCAATTGTACACAAAACCTATCTAAATTATGATTTTAACAGAGCCTTATGGTCACAGGAAATAAAACTAAAACTTTTATTTACACACATACATTTGTTGCAGAAAATACAATAGGACAATCAAAAGACTTCCAAGCCTAAAAAGGTATTAAGTTAGAATGAAATTATTTGGGGTAGTGGAATGAAAATATGAGTTCAAGGAGAAAAAGTAAATAAATAAAATGTCCTAGTTTGAATATTACAGAAGAGCATTTATATTAAAGAAAAACTTCATGAGCTTTTAAAATAAGGATAGCAGACATCAGATCATTGTGGTATTTACATTCTATTGGATATATTTAAAAGACCAATACATCAGGTGACTTTTGTTTGTTTGTTTTTATTTTTTATAGACATGGGGTTTCACCATGTTGCCCACACAGTCTTGAACTCCTGGACTCAAGCAAGCCACCCACCTCAGCATCCCAAAGTGTTGGGATTATAGGCATGAGCCACCGCACTGGTCCCAATGTAGCAGTTTTAATTTAAAATGTTAATAACTGCTACATGCCAGAAATTACATCCTTTACTATTATACTATATAAATCTGTAACAAAAATTTTAGATGTCAACTGAAGGGTGTTCAGTAGGTACACAGTTTTCAAAAAATGTTTGCTTAGGTGTAGCCAAGCAAAAAGTAACAGTGTCAGTTGACACCTTCTGAGGTCTTACTGCTCACCACTGTATTAAGCTTTTCTCATAATTTAATACTTTGGTGACAACTGTGTGAGGTAGATCCAGCCAGGCTATGACTGTGGGGCTTGACACAGGGAGAAGTGGTGTTCTGCTCTCTCTCCTATTCCTGACTTGGGAATAGGGTTTCCTGACTTGGGAGATCTGGCACCTGGCGACCTAGTCCAGCCCCTAGCTCCTATCCTTAGCAGTCCTGCCCAGAGCCTCTTGCTTCTTGGGTCCCCCTCACCTAGTGGGCAGCTCTCTGAACCTTCTGGGAACTTTCACATCCGTATCTCACCTGTCAGTGGTGTCTGCTCCACCACCATCCCCTCTCAGTTCCATCATCTCTCTCCAGTTCTCCCTGCCCTGCTCAGGTAGGTGGAAGGCAGTTCAACAAGTCCATTGCCCAAGTCCATGTCCAATCAGGGAAATATGACTGCAATGGGCTGAAGAGTGGCCCCTCAAGATGCCCAGGTCCTAATCTCTGAAACCTGTGAATATATTACCTTACCTGATAAAAAAGATTTTACAGATGTAGTTAAATTAAGGATTTTGAGATTGGGAGATTATCTGGGTAGGCCCAGTGTAACCACATGGGTCCTTAAGAGATGGAAGAAAGAGGGTCAAAGTTAGGATAAGGCCATGTGACCCCACTGGAATCCCTTCCCTTAACTTTGGAGTTTGGTAGGAAGAGCTACAGCACTCTCACTCCCATCAACTGATGGCTCACAACTCCAACACTGCTTTCTCTGCTGACCCCCCATGGCCGCCCCCATCCCCATCCCTTCTGCAAGCTGCCTTTGGCCTATACAGATGGAAAAGAGTATGGGGGTGATGGCTGGGATTGGCTAAGCCAATCCACATTTTCCTAGGCCCAGAGGAAGGTTACTGGTCTCAATTTTTAGAGGCTCTCGGCATCTTTCTCTGTAGAACGTGACGAATATAAGACTCCTTTGTCTTCAACTTTAGGCCCTGGACACCAATTCCTAGGCCAAGGAAAAGCCCCACTCAGTATTCTGTTACTCCATCCGGAAGTACTGGGGGCAACACATTTTTCCTGAGGAATCTGTTATTTTACAGGGTTAGATCTGACTCCTCTCACTCTGTATCTGGGTACCTTTTATAGGAATTTAAGATTCTTCATTATGAGAAAGTATTAACTCATTTCTTTGTAATCCGATTCTAATGAATCAATAACAAAGCCTACCCCCTTTTTTTCATGCATCCAGTACCTTGCGTTCATCTTACTTCCAATCCACAACAATTAAATCCAACAATTAGAACTAAGATCACTGAGAGCTATTCAATGCGTACGCTTGGTGAAATTCATTCTACTACTAACGGGGCCTCCTAGGGCTCCACACTCACCCTCTGCCCTTTGCCAAGTGGTGTTATCACTTAGGATGCATTCGACTGCAAGTAATAAAGAAAAAAAAAACCTGCCAAACAGTAGGATCTATCAATAGGGAAGTGGTTAAATAGAGGTGGCTGGGCACGGTGGCTCACGCCTATAATTCCCAGCACTGTGGGAGGCTGAGGCGGGTGGACCACCTAAGGTCAGGCATTCAAGAGCAACCTGGCCAACATGGTGAAACCCCATCTCTACCAAAAATACAAAAATTAGCGAGGCATGGTGGCACATGCCTATAATCCCAGCTACTCGGGAGACTGAGGCAGGAGAATCACTTGAACCCAGGAGGTGGAGGTTGCAGTGAGTTGAGATCATGCCACTGCACTCCAGTGTGGGCAACAGAGCAGGACTCCATCTCAAAAATAAATAAATAAATAAATAAATAAATAAATAAAATATAAGTACATCCACACAATGGAAAATTACTTAGCTGATAAAAGGCATGAGGATGTTACATACTGATGTGGAAACATCTCTAGGACATAATGTTAGGTGAGAAAAGTAAGTTTTAGAACAGTATACATAATGTTGCCATTTCTGTAAGAAAGGGAAAAGGTGCTTATTTGCTAATATTTACCCATAAAACACTGAAAGACCACAAAAGCAACTCTTATAGTTGCCAGTAAAAAAGGAGGAAGACAGTGAAGGCAGGATGAATGAGGACAAGTATAGGAATAAAATCTCTAAATGAATACCCTACATTGTTTTCATTTGTAGCGAGGCAAATGCATTACCTATCAATGTTTTTCATCTTTTAAAAAATTTGGTTATGTAAGAAGTTAATATTTGGAATATTTGTGTAAAGGGTCTATGAAAATTCCCCGTACTGTTTTTTGCAACGTTTTTATAAGTAAAATTATTTCCAAATAAAAAGTTTGAAAAGATTTTTAAAAATAAAACTTAGAGATAGTATTAGAAGGGTAACAAATAAAAGACATAAAAATAATCTAAATATCAAATATTTACTTACTGAGAGAGGAAACAGAAAAGGGGATGTGGGGACAGGACAGTAGAAAGGGAAGTGGCTAAGAAAATCAGAGGACTAATTAAAAAATAATAATAAAGAAAAGAAAAGCTGGCATCCTAGACCCATTTTCAAGGGTCCCGTGGACTTCTCCCCAGATGGTTATTAATATAAAGAAGACTCCACTACTACAGATAAATCAGTGGTTCTTGATACCATCTTGGGACAACCTTGCCTTCCAAGCACTGCTCCCTGCTGGATGCTTTTCCTCCCTCCCCCATGCTCCCCACACTGTGCAGGGGCACAGGCTCAGAAGGTAAGACCAGAGCGTTTGCAGCAGGATTTGATTTCTGCGCTTTCAGTTGAAAGCACTATCCACAAGCTGCAGCAACTGGCAGTATTCACACACTTCCCTCCACAGGAGAAAGCATGCAAATTAAATCCTCACACTGCAGGTCAACAAAAATAAAAGCCTTTACTGTGGGTAATGTGTTTACCAACCCCAATTCCTGGAAACCAGAGCCTCAGAGTCTGGTTAGCGCAGTGCGGGAGAAATTGCTGGGAGGGTTATTGAGGGAAGCCTGCGGTGCAGCTCGCCCAAAGCAAGCAATCTCCTGCTTGCTTTCAGGCTGCCGCCTCAACATTCTCAAAAAGTTCTCCATGTTCACAGAGCTTGTGCAACCTGAGGTCCTAGTCTGAAAGAGTCTAAGGGAGTTCCCAGGAGGGTTGCTGTGAAAATAATGTCAGCATCCAGGTGGCAGAAACAACAGTTTAAAAAAGTTTACCACTCTGACACCAAATAGACCTCTGGTCTATTTCTTTAGCCTTAACACTCCAAGCAATCATGCAGTTTTAATTTGGGATCAGTTTCTCCAAAGCAAATTTGCTAAGGCTCTATTTTCTTCTGCAAGAATGGGGTGGCAAAGGTGGATTGTATGAGCAGGACCTGTAGAGACTGCACAAATTCTACACTAATAGTAACTTACATTTGTGCAATAATGCAATGGCATACTAGTATTTATTGAGCATTTATTAAGTGCTTTGCATACTTGATCTTTTTAAATCTTCATCGTAATTATATGAAGTACTTTTATCCCTAATGCAATGCGAAAAAAGCTGAGATTTAAAGGGTTTAAGTCATTTGCCTAAGACCGCTCAGCCACAGTATTTCATCAAATCTAAGATGCCACCATTATGTCATATACCATTAAAAAAGAAAAACATGCTGCTGATTAAACTGTGATGCACTATCAAGTGCAAGACAACTCCCAGGTCAGAGGCATTAAATGTGAAAAAATATGGGTCTTAGATTCTGACGTGCAGTTGTGAGTGGTAGAAATACTCTGCTGTTTACAGTGCGTTTCCACAGTAATTGTCAAATTTCCTCCTCAGAAAAACCTTGTAAGTTATAAAGCAGGCATAATTATCCCATTTTTAGGTGAGGAAATAGGTTCAGAGTAGGTAAGCAATTTTGCCCAAAGTCACAGAGCTTGTATGCACTCATGACTCAAACACGGAAATTCTGGCACCTAAGACAGCACTTCCTATATCATGCAGCCTCCCCTAACCTAAAGAAATGTCTTAGGTGGCTGGGGCATGGTGGCTCACACTTGTAATCTTAACACTTTGGGAGGCCAGGGCGAGGAGGGAGGGTTGCTTGAGGCCAGGAGTTCAAGACCAGCCTGGTCAACATAGGGAGCCCTCATCTCTTACTAAAGAAAGAAATGGCTGGGCACGATGGCTCATGCCTGTAATCCCAGCAGTTTGGGAGGCTGAGGCGAGCAGATCACTTGAGCTCAGAAGTTCGAAACCACCCTGACCAAGATGGTGAAACCCTGTTTCTACTACAAATACAAAAATCAGCCGGGCGTGGTGGTCCATGCCTGTAGTCCCAGCTATTCGGAAGGCTGAGGCAGAAGAATTGCTTGAACCTGGGAGCCGGAGGTTGCAGTGAGCCAAGATTGCACCACTCCACTCCACTCCAGCCTGTGCGACAGAGCGAGGCTCTGTCTAAAAGAGAAGAAGAAGAAAAAGAAAAGAAAATTTTAAAATGCCTTGCTGGCCAGGCACAGGGGCTCATGCCTGTAATCCCAGCACTTTGGGAGGCCAAGGCAGGTGGATCACTTGAGGTCAGGAGTTCGAAATCAGCCTGGGTAACATGATGAAACCCCATCTCTACTAGAAATACAAAAATTAGCTGGGTGTGGTTGCACACCCCTCTAATCCCAGCTACTTGGGAGGCTGAGGCACAAGAATCGCTTGAACCTGGGAGGCAGAGGTTGGAGTGTCCCGAGATGGCACCACTGCACTCTAGCCTGGGTGATAGAGTGAGACTTCGTCTCAAAATAAATTAATAAAAATAAAAATGCCTTACTATTCTTATTTATCAATAGAATTATTTGAACACGTATACAGGACAGGCAGCAGGAGATCCCTTATTGTTACAACCATGACAATATTATCCTGCTGAGCTCTTTGGTTGTGTATTCAGTTTAATTCATGAAACACTTACTGAATGTATGCTATGAGCTAACAGACGCTGTGTCAGGCAGGAGACTGGGGCTAATTTAGTTCACAAATTTTACTACGAAAACTTTCAAGCATACAGAAAAATTAAAAGAATAACACAGGGAACCCTCAGATACCTCCATCTGTGTTGCAGTTACTAACCTTTTGCCATGTTTGCTCTCACCACATGTGTGTTGGTAAACTCAGCGAGCATAAGTTGCAGACATTATAACACTTTACCTTCAATATTTATCTTCTAAGAACAAAAGTAATTTTTTACATAGGCATAATACCACTATACTTGTGAATGTCAGTTTTGTGTGTCAGCTTGGCTACACTACAGTCCCGTTATTCAAACACTAATTTAGGTGGACTTTAATCACGTCTAATCTGTAGGGGTAATTTAAGTCTGTAGTCACTTGATTTCAAGGGGGATTATCCTAGATAATCTGGGTGGACCCGATTCACTCAGTTGAAAGGCTTAAGAACAGAGCTAAGGCTTCCTGAAAGAACTAGAAATTCCACCTGTAGACAGCAACTTCACCCTGCACCCAAGAGCTCCAGCCTACCCTTCATGACAGCCTGCCCTACGGATTTCACACTTGCCTAGCCAGCCCTCATAATCACATTCGCCAGTTCCTTGTCATATATTTCCTTATTCTCCTACTTGTTCTGTTTCTCTTATTAAAACCTGATAGATATAATACCTATGGAAATTAACATTATGCCAATAGTGTCTTCCTTTATTGACTATTTTTAACCTGAGGTCACGGGATGGGCTTCAAGGGTTGGAAAAAGCCTGAAACTGTATGTAGCGTTTGACATGTTTGTACATTTTGTTAATTTTCCTAGAGGAAAATCTAGCTTTCATCAAATTCTCAGAATGTGCATTACCTCCTAAATGATCAAGAGCCACGGCATTAAATACATCTTCCTAGCTCCATGAACCTGACAACAGTGATAACAGAAAAGGCCAACTGACTTTAAGGGAGGCCTGGGTGAATCCCTGGGACAGGAATCTGATGGTGGTGGGGGAAACAGCCAGCCACCCTGCAGTGGTTCCAGAACTTCATTCTCGTTAGTTCATAGTGACACGGGTATCTACAATATATTGCCAATCTCTTAAAGACAAGGACAGAGGGAGTAAGTCCCTGCAAGTGTCATTGTTAGTGACTCCAGGCACAGAGCAACTTAAATTTAGCCATCCTTATGGAGGCAAAGAAGCACAGTAAGGTTTTGCATTTAATCTTGATGACCTCATATTTTAAATAAATATTTGGCATCAAAGGCTGAAGAAGAATCCTTTGGTCAATATCCTTCTTGCCAAGATTAAAATGTAAAAGGCAGTGAAAGGCCTGTTATCCAGAGTGGGAGAAAGGAGAGTAGCTGTTGACTGACCAAGTTAGAAGGTGCCAATTAATATTAGTCAACACTTCAGAGAGAAGAAAAACCTTTTTAAAGTTTTTTTTTTTTTAACAAAAATAGTACATTCTCAAGGAATGATAGTTTTTCCTATTTTGAGTTTTACTAAATCCCTGTAAGAGATCAGCTTTATAAATGTAGGCATTCCTCCTATTTACAAAAATCTTACTTGTAAGCAGCCATAGTATATTCCCTTCTTGTCACACATCAGGTACTCACTGCCCATGACAAGGCAGAAAAGGGCAGAGCAGAATCCTGCTGAATGTGTTCCCCTCTCTTAGTGGGGGTTGGGGGGCAAGCGTCCTTCCCTGTGTTGGCTATACTCAGCCCAGTCCCTGAGCTAATCCTTGTCTGAGCAGGAATAGCCAGCAACTCCAGGAACATTGTCATATGGGGCCCGGAGTTGGTCACAGGGGCATCAATCTAATGTCCAGTATCACCACGATGTGCCCTGTGCCCAGGGGTAACCTCCTAGCTGTTTTCCTCTTCCAGTGAGCTGGCCAGTTCCACAGCTCAGCTTCTGCCTTGTGTTTCCTTACTTACGACTTTATTTCCTACCTGTGACTGCAACCTTCTTCCACATACCTAAGTTAATTTCACAAAAAGTGGTAGTAGAGTGTTTGAACTAAGAAGGAAATGCCATTCCAGAATTTGACATGCATTTATTTCCACCAGTCTTCATGATCAGGGTAAGGGAAGAGTTAGTGAGTTTCCTGAATTATCAGATCAAAGGTTTAATGGTATAGCAGTTCATTTGTACTGCTCTAACAAAGCACCTGAGACTAGTTAATCGATTGATTGTTTCCTTTTTTTTTTTTTTTTAAATCTTATTTGAGACTGGTTAATTTAAAAAGAACAGACATTTATTTCTCACAGTTCTGCAGACTAGGAAGTCCACCATGAAGTTGCCAGCAGGTTTGGTGTCTGGTAACAGCCCTGGTCTCTGCCACAATATAATGCCTTGTTGCTGCATCCTTCAGAGTCGACAAATGCTGTGTCCTCACATGGTAGAAGGGCAGAGGGCAGAAAAGGGGCCTAGCATTCTCTCCAGCTTGTTTACAAGGTCACAAATCCCATGAGGGCAGAGCCCTGATGACTTAATCATCTCCTAAAGGCCCCACATGTTTTTTTTATGGCTATGTAGTAAGTACATACATTTATGTGGGGTATGTGTGATGTTTTGGTACAGACATATAATATGTAATAATCACATAAGGGTAACTGGGGTATCCATCACCTCAAGCATTTATCATTTCTTTGTGTTAGGAACATTTCAAGTACACTTTTTTAGTTATTTTAAATATACAATACATTATTATTGAGTGTACTCACCCTGTTGTGCTCTCAAATATAAGGCCCTACCTCTTACCACTGTCACATTGGAGATCAAGTTCCAACACGAATTTTAAAGAGAACACACACATTCAAACTATAGCAGGGGCTGATGGAAAAAATGTTAAGACTGCTAAGATGAATTAAAAGATCCTTCAGGATCAAGATGCCTCAGTGCCACCTCTTCCCTCTTTGCCACTGAATAAGCCAAGAGCTGTAACTCAACGATAAAAAGAGAAATAAATAAGAGAAATTTAAAAGATAGGTAAAAGTTATAAAAAGGCAAAAAACTATAATAAATCGAAGAGGGCAAACAAAAATAAAAGCTATGAGAGAGAATGAGATGAAATAAATATAAGCTAATGCTAGGAACTGAATGTGTTCCTCTCAAATTCATGTGTTGAAAACCCAGTTACCACTGTGGTAATATTAGGAAGTGGGGCCTTTGGGAGTTGAATTGATCATGAGGGCAGAGCATTCATGAGTGGGATCAGTATTATAAAAAAAAAGGCCCAGAGAGCTGGCTTTGCACTTCTATCATCTATGAAGCAGGAAGCAGGCTCTCATCGACACTGAATCTGCTGGCACCTTGATCTTGGACTTCCAGCCTCCAGAACTGCAAGAAATACATTTCTGTTATTTATAAGCCAGCCAGTCTACGGTACTTTGTGACAGAAGCCCAAAGGGAATAAGACCACTAAGAAAAATGTGGACATGAGCTAAAAGTGAGTAGCACAAAATTTTAAAAACAAGCCATGATTATGAAGACACAGAATAAGAGGGCCCATATATTTAAAAGATAATACCATAAAAGAAGCTACATAAATAGCTTAAGTAAAATTGGGCCTTCATGCTCCCACCTTAGAGTCACAGCGTGGAATTGTATCCAGAAGAAACCCAAGTTTGCTTCTAGATAAAACAAGAAAAAAAAATAGGTCTTTGCAATGGGTCTTGTGAGAAGGCAGGGGAATTACAGTACACGCACAGCAGGACTATGCTCTAAAAGCCCTCCTTGGATGTTTGTCCTCACCAGAGTCCTGCTTCTGAGCAGCTGTCAGAGATTTCATCACCTTCTTCTCCACGTGGTTCCCTGCCCACCACACTGTTCTCCCACTCCTCCTTCTCCAAGGTGTACTACTCATGCGCTGACTCCTTCCAAAAGCCATACAGCCTGACAAGTGACTGTCTTCCCCCTGGGACCTGTCCCATGTCTCCTATTCTGGTAACTTTTCTCCAAGGATGTAATACTCCCTTAATCTAGAATTCTAGTGAATTAAATTCCCTTTATAAAATGTAAATGACATCATTAAAAATATAGTATTTAAGAGGCAAAGAGTAAGGAAACTACCCCTAAAGAATATTTTAAGGTGAAATGGCAAAGTAGTGGAGGTTAAAGCTTTAACACTAGCCATCTAGGTCCTGGCACCTCTGGCTGGCGATCTACAGGCTGTGCCAAGCTCAGGCTTAGGGAAATACAGAGATAGACAGAGGGAGAGACCTGAGAGTTGTAATTGGTCATTATCTCAATATGAACTGACCAGGCAAAGCGACTACTAAAAAAGGAAAAATTTAAAAAGATGATGTGTAGTTACACTCATATGGCAAATAGGGATCATCACCTATGCCAGCACCAATTGACCAGCTGTGGCTGCCTGGAGTGCAATGTGGAGCATCGTGAGGTCACATGTGAACTCAGCAAAAGGAGGGTCAGGATCAACTAGCAATACCAGCTGTGGGTGTAGGAGTGAGGAGAGGCACAGGGCATGCAGTGTCTTGCTGGCCCTGGGCCTGGAAGCTGGCTCTCAAGAGAAAAGCAGTATCTTATTGGACACACTCAGGTTCAGAAAGTCATAATCGGAAAGGCTTGCAGGAGCCAAGCAGTTACCATGAAAGAACAAAGCAGCCCCAGGGGAAGGGGTTGCCCCTGTGTGTGGAGGCCACATGGCTAGTAGAATAGTTTTGGCAGAAAGTGATAGAAAAACCCAGCTCAACTGATTTGAATAATACAGAACTGCATTATTTTATCTAATGAGCCTTTGAGAGGCAGGATGAGCCAGAAGTGCTGTGGTGAAGGTTCCAGCTCTATTTCCCACTCTTCTTTCAATTTTCCTCTCCTCCATGTGAACAGCCCATCACCACCATCTGATAGTAACTGATTTAGGAACATAGGCTTAAACCATCAGTAGCTGGTATTCCCAGGGCTAGTCTAGGGATGGGCATATGATCCAATTTGGCCAAATGGGCATATGATCCAATTTGGCCTAATCAGACTTCAGGGAATGCCTTCTTTCATGGGTGAAGGAGAGGTTTTCTTTTCCTTCCTGTGGATATAAACAAGAAAGCTTATTGCCCCAGTCACTGCTGACCATCGTCTTGCAACCATAGGGGGAAGTCAGCTTGAGGACGCTCCACGTAGAGGAGAGGAAATCTGAAAGAAGAGTGGGAAATAGAGCTAGACCCCTCACTGAAGCACATCTGGCTCCCCCTGTCTCTCGAAGTGCAACATGTGTTAAGTTCAAGATGTGTTCCATCTGGAGGCTCTAAGAAAAGATTTGTTTTATTTCCTTTCCCAGCTTCTAAAGGCCCTCTGCATTCCTTAGCTTGTGGCCTGTTCCTCCATCTTCAGAGCTGGCAATGTTGCAACTCTGAGCATTCTTTCATAATCACATCTCCTTCTGATTACAACTGGGAAAGGATTTCTTCTTTTAAAGATCCATGTGATCAGATTGGGCTTGCACCAATAATGAACACCATCCCTACCTCAAAGCCCTTAATCACATCTGCAAAGTCCCTTTGCCAGTAAGATAATGTATTGACAAATTTCAGAGACTTACAACTTGGACAGCTTTGGGTGGGTGTTATTCTGCCTACCATACCACCTCATATTTCCTTCAGGCCCAGATCCACTTTGTGGTTGTATATTTCCAAAATCTAGATGGAGGTCAAGAAAGTCAGGAAAAAAGCATTTCCACAAGAATAAAAGGAAAAAACTAAGTGGATTCAGCAATGTGTTCCATTTGACGAGTAACAGTCTCTCCCTGGATTAAATAATAACTATTGAAAAGGTCCTACAGGTTAATGTTAGCCAAAAGAGGGCTGAACAAAGCCCAAATTAAACTGCGTAAATTCCATGAAGTCTTTGGAGAGTTTGCTGTATAAAAGGAAGGTCACGGGTGATATTGTATATCTTATAACCCCAAGGACACAATAACTTTTATGTCAAACTGGAAATGAAATAAAATGCTGGCTTCTGAAAATTTGTCAGATCAAGGAGAACATCTTGACTGGACAATGAGAAAATATATAACTCTTCAGTCACCTCCTCGATCCTTTTAACTCTGGGGATTGCCACTGAATAGCTAACTCAGTCATGGAAATTAACTTATCCAGTCAAAAGGAAATTGTCTGCCTAAGGATGAACACAGAGGATCTGGCTACAACTAAAAACTCTTGCTCTCTAAACTTGGCTACTCAATAGAAAAGGAAAGGGAAGTGTGAAAATATCAAATAGAAGAAGCAGTAATGAGTTTTACCATCTATCTTTTTTTTCAATAGTGAGCAGTGCCGGGAATGAACATAAGGAATCAGGGCTCAGCAGACCTGGACTGTAGCCCCGCTGGGACATTAACTAGTTGTTAAGACTTTGGTCAAAGGCCTTAACCTTCTGGGGACCATGTTTCCTTGTCCTTTTTAAAAAAATTCTAAAAATATTGACATGCATCTTTTAAGATGCATTAAAGAAAAAATTCATAATACTTCCACCTCATAATGCACACATATGTGCGCACACACACACACACACCCCTACCTCCTCTTATCCCATCTCCCAAGGGTGGAACGTCTAGTGAGTATCCACTTAATACCTTTCCCCATGCTCGCATGCAAGCAGATAGTCCTACATAAAGAGTTTGAATTTTTTGTTCTTACAAAAACTGAATCATACTATGTTCAAGACTCCACAAATTCCTTTTTTTTTCATCCAACTTACTATGGTGAGCCTCTAGAACAATTCATATAGATCTAATTCATTCCTACACATTAATTTAAATTGGAATTATGAATATACCAAATTATATTTATACCAAAATATATCCTATCGATGTACAGTTCAGTTGTATCTCAATTTTGTTTTGTTTTGCTATTAAAAAATGTGCAACAAGCATCTTGATAATATATATTTATGTTTTACAGCTTTCATATCTGAAAAATATACTCCTCAAAATGAGATTTGGGGCAAAAATATTTTTTTTAATTTTAATAAATATTACTATACTATCTCCCCAAGAGCAGTAATAATTTTCAGTCCTACCTTCAATACATGAGGAGGCCTGTTTTCCCTCTCCCCATTAGCACTACATGTCATTAATCTTTTTAGTTTTTGCCTCTTGATAGGAAAAAATGGTATCTTGTGTTGTTTAATGTGCAATTTTGAATGCTGGTAAGGTTGTTCATCTCATTTGTTAGTAAACTTTAGTTGGTAATTTAGGTTTTCATTCTGGACGGACACTATTCTTATGAGAAAAATGGAGGCATATTTTGGACTAAATCTCTAGCAAAATCACTGTAACTTGGAATACCAGTTTAGCCAGAAACCAATCAGTGCCTGAAAGCAGTCTGTAGCTTGGCTGTTGTATAATAACACCTCAACCCATTTTAAGGAAGACCTTCGAAAAACTTCTGTAGAAGTCTAAATTGCAAACGATGACCACCACCACAGAGGCAGGAGTAATGGATGCCAATTTCAACATAAACTTGTCTTTGACACCAAGGCATTGCCAAACCAGGAATGATGGCAAAGCTAATAGTGACTTCCTGAAGCACTGGATTGAGAAGCATTCTGAGGCTGATCAGGGTTTAGCAGAAAAAGAGATGGAGTAGCAATGTGTGTTGGGGGCATACGAATATAAAGGAGCAATATCTCAGGTGAGAGTCCTGATATTGTCCCCAGTTGGAATTGAAACCTGGGCTCAAAGGTGCCCGGAGCTCTTTGATCTGAATAGGAGGAAAGACTCATTCCCCATCCCTGCCATCACCTCCTCCTGAGGCCACACAGGACCAGGGGTGTCCTCCTCCTCTCTCTTCCCCAGTCCTCCCATTCTTTGACTCTGTTTCATTTTATCCAGAATTCACCTGAATAAAAACGTTATTGAAAACGGAGAGAGTACAGAAATATTCCACACCCTAAATCCACTAGGAATGGCCAGACAGAGCTAGTAAGGGAGAAATTCAATGACATTTGAAAATCTGCAGACAAGAGAAATAGTAGGCAAAATGACAGACATAAATTCTCTGGCTCTCTTCAGAGAATTAGCATTCAAATCACAAAAGACAAAACAAAACAAACAAAAAACTCTCAGTGCCAAAGCTTAGAATGCCTGCATTTCAGCTCCAGCCAGGAATGGTGCACTTTTTCTCTCCCAAAATGTGAGCTGGCCAGGCACTGCCTCCGCCCCCTCGCGCCTCCCCTTGACTGCGCCTCCTTTATCAGGACATCGCCTGACCCCTAGTGGTGGCACCGCCTGCAGCAGCAGCAGATGAGCTTGTCAAAATTCTAATTTGCTGACAGGTACCTGCATTTCCTTAGAAAAACTAATGTTTGTACATTACCACAGTAGAAAATGGGCCTCTGACTTTAAAAAGATCTTCAAAAAGATAAACGTCAGAGAAATTAACAGAGATGCCTAAACACCAAAGAACACAGCAATCCTTGTCACGTGATAGCAATATATGACATTTTTCCTGCATCAGTAACAGCCTCAACCTCCCAGGCTCAAATGATCCTCCTGCCTCTGTGTCCTGAGTAACTGGGACTACAGGTGTGCGCCTCCACCACAAACGGCTAATTTTTTTACTTTTTTTGTACAGACAGAGATCTCCCTATGTTGCCCAGGCTGGTCTTGGACTCCTGAGCTTAAGCAGTCCTCCTGCCTCAGCCTCCCAAAGTGCTGGGATTACAGACATGAACCACTGCACCCAGCCAGGCCTGTCTTTAAAAATGAATAAAGAGCCTCTTGTCCCCTGCTCATGTTTTTCTTTCTTTTTTTTTTTTAAAGGAGTAAAGAATTGCATCCAAGATAAGGAAGTCTCCACGTGTCTGCACATTCATCCAAACGCACCTTGCTCAAGACTTCATGAAGTAGAAAAGCCTAGAAACCAGATGTTCACAGTCCTATAAAGTTCATGTGCCTTAGACTGATGCCATGAAAATTAGTTCTAAATGATGGCCAAAGGCAATGGAGAAAAAAATGCATTTGTGAAATATTTTAGTCTATTTCATGAAGCATTAAGCAATGGATGAAAAGAAGTTGAAACTGAGACAAATGATCTTAAATGAGCCACGACCTTGGTCTATCCAGAATTTGCCTGCAAACCCCACCTTGTCAGAATGACTCAGACTTGGGTGGACTGAGCTTCCAAGGGGAAAGTCTCAGAAGCCACAGTTGAAGGAATCTAGTGTTGGCAACATTTCCCAGGTCCCCCTCCCACATCCTCCCAGACTGGTCTTAGGTCCAGATTGCTCTCAAAAGTAAGATGACTTACCCTTTTTTTTTTTTTTTTTTTTTTTTAGACAGGGTATCAGTCTGTCACCCAGGCTGGAGTGCAGTGGCACGATCTTGGCTCACTGCAGCCTTGACTTCCCAGGCCTGTGGTCCCAGCTACTTGGGAGGCTGAGGCAGAAGAATTGCTTGAACCCAGAAGGAGGAGGTTGCAGTGAGCCAAGACTGTGCCACTGTATTCCAGCCTGGCAATAGAGAGAGACTCCATCCCAAAAAAAAAAAAAAAAAAAAAGTAGTGTTACAATGGAGAAATCTAACAAATATTTGATCAAAGCTAACATTAGCAATGATAAGCATGGTGATACCTTACTCTGTTGTCTTCCTCTCCAAAACCAATAACCCCAGTCTAATCATGAGAAAAACATCAGACAAATTCCAATTGAGGGAGATTCTGCAAAATACCTGACCAGTTCTACTCAAAACTCTCAGGGTCATCAAAAACAAGGAAGGTCTAAAACACTGTCATGGCCAAGAGGAGCCTAAGGAAACATTGCAACTGATTATAATGTGGTATCCGTGATAGAATCCTGGAACAGAAAAAGGGCATTACATAAAAACTAAGAAAATCTGAATAAAGTATGGACATAAGTTAATAATAATGTGTTAATTAATATTGGTTTATTAATTGTGACAAATGTACCATACTAATGTTAAGATACTAATAATAAGAGAAGCTAGGTGTGGAGTATACAAGAACTCTCTATTGTATCTTTGCAATTTTTCTGTAAATCAAAAACTATTCCACAATTAAAAGTTTATTTAAAAGGTACGATGAGTAACTTCCCGATTTGCCCAGGATGTTCTGGGTTTTGGCACTGACAGTCTGGCACCTCAGGAAACCCTTCAGTCAGGGCAAAACAGGATGGTTGGTCATCCTATGATATTCAGTCTCCGTCTACCAACAGAGATTCCTGTGAGACACTAAGAATGCATTAATAAACTATCCTAGCTTTCCCTTTCTGTGGTTTTTGATTATTTGTTGCCTAATTTATTTCAGGCCTAGAGCATTTGCCATTGCCATTTCCTATAACTGACCTAAAAACAGCTAGGCACAAAAAGTGGGTATTTCGTTGTGGCAGAAATATCCATGATGAGAAAAGAAAACTTTCTCAGACATAATCAAGATAGCACCTCAACATTTTCCATACTAATAGTCCTGTAGCTCAACAAAGCATGAGTAATTCATAGAAACATGGTTAAGACAGCTTTGATGGGTCCTTACAGCATGAGGCATTACATGATTTCAGCAATGAATCACCTGCATACACAAAACAAGTCAGCTCTACTCTCTGACATCCTATGGGAAACTGAGGCACAGTAAGGCCAAAGCTGACTTGGGGATAGTTCAACTGGACAACTGCCCAGGACACTGATCCATAGTGCTAAACTGCCACAAAAGCACTAAAATGTTGGTGGAAACATAAGGTAGGGAAAAAATAATTTTTCATACTCCTCCTAGGGAGGTAAATGTACATGGCTGAAAGGAATACAAATGTTACTCATCTCTAAATCTTTCCTAGACAGAAACAAAGCTACACATGACAGGACAACCATCCCACAGATGATGTGGCAGTGGCTTGTCTAACAAATGCCTAGTTGGACTTATACACAAATGTTCTTAGGAACTACCTTTCAAACTTAGACTATCTGTAAATAAGGAAGCATCTGTAATTGATAAGCCATCAGGTTGAGTGGGTGTGGAAACACCCACTCCCCATCCCCCAGCCAGGCAGCAAACTCCAGAGGTGATCCTGTGAAGTGCCTTCTCAAGAAGTGTGAGTCCTGTTAACCCAAGGCCTTTAACTCTACTGAGATGGCTATGAAGATCTGGGACTACAGGGTTCTTGCCCCTCCTGCACACAGAACTCAACGCTTCCTTCAAATACACCCAGAATAAATTTCAAACACACATAGGTTTGAAGGATAGACAAATTACTCCAGGCCAAATTCCAGGCGAGGGAGGGCACTGTGTTGAGGGCAAAGGCCTAAGGCTTCAAGGATCCTGAGCTTAAATCCAGTTTGGGGTACTTACAAATTATATAACTTTCAGCAGAATCTTGACCTCTGGGTCCCCAAATTTCCCATCTGTAAAAATAAGGATAATTTTATTCATCAGATTATTTTCTATTATGTCTGTTAAGCAATTGCAATGGTCTGGCTGATATTTGAATGTGCATTCCCTCCATAGCCTGTATTACTCAAGAAGACTGACAGCATATTCCTCAAATCTGTAGCAAGATGTCCCTGCTGACCAGCAGCCTCCTACTCTCTGCAGACAGAGAGTACTCTGAGAGAGAAAGGAAGCAGCCAGAAGGCAGCTCCACTAGCCCCTATTGTTACATTAACCAGCCTCCCTGCATCTGTACCTGGTCTTCCACATGCACTCCTTCTGGACAAGGTCCATCTCTCTTGACCAGTGCTGTGGGGCCCTCAACTCTGACCTTCTCAGGAAAGGGGATCGACTGATTATCCCCTCCCAGTTAAACAGCGAATCTGCCCCTTGCCCATCAGACTATAGGCTTGCCCAAGAGTCTCATGTTAAAAAATAAAATAAAATTCTTCCTCAGCCCCTCTCTGGGTTCTGCTCTGTATATCAATCTTTCTACCTAGCCAAACTTCATGTAAGCCATGTCTATCCCACCATTGCCAATTCTTTACCTCATGTCCTTCAAGCCCAGCAGTCTGGCTTCCAACCTACTACTCCCCTGAAAGTGCTCTCCAAAGTGACTGCTGTCTTAGTCTGCTTGGGCTACTGTAACAAAATACCATAGACTTAAATAACAGACATTAATTTTTCACAATTCTGGAGTGTGGAAAGTCCTAGGTCAAGGTGTTGGCCTATTCAGTATTTGGTGAGGTCTCTCTTCCTGGCTTGTAGACAGCCGCCTTCTCCCTGTGTCCTCAATATGGCAGACAGAGAACTCTGGTCTCTCTCTTCTTATAAAGGACACTAATCCCATCATGGGGACTCTGCCCTCATGACCTCATTTAAACTGAATTATCTCCCAGAAGCCTCACCTCCAAATACTATCACATTGAGGGTTAAGGCTTCAACATATAAATTTGGTGGGGTGGGGGTGGCATAAGCAATAGTTCATAGCACTGACCTTGTTTTCCCTGGCCTCTCAGCCTCTGACACCCTTGGTTACTCCCTTCCCTGGGGTCCCATGGCCTGGGGGATCTGGATTTACCCCTACCTCTCGGACTGGCCCTGAAATGATGACCCTTCTCAGAATTCAGTCCTAGACTCTCCTTTCTTCTCTACCCAGGCACTGTGGATGACCCCATCCTCTCATAATTTCAATTATGTCTATACACCAAGGATGTCAAAGCTCTAACTTCAGGCCCTCCTTCAGACCCCTATATCCCACTGTCTGTGAGTATCTCCACTTAAGGAGAATTAGTTAGAATTAGTTAAATTCATAGGCAAGCTATTAATTTGTCTGAGGCATTGTATTAGTTTGCTAGGGCTATCAGAACAGAATACCAGAGTCTGGGTGGTTTACATAACAGAAATTTATTTTCTCACATTTCAGAGGCTAGAAATCCAATATCAAGGTGTTGACAAGTTTGTTTTTTTCTGAGGCCTTTCTCCTTGGCTTGCAGATGGCTACCTTCTGGATATGTGCTCAATGGTCTTTCTTTTGTGTGCACACATTTCTGATGTCTCTCTGTGTGTCCAAATTTCCTCTACTCATAAGGATACCAGTCAGATTAGATTAGGGCTCACTCTAACAGCCTCATTTTATCATAAACACCTCTTTAAAGGCCCTAGCTCTAAATATAGTCACATTCTGAAGGATGAGAGTTAGGCTTCAGCATATGAATTTGAGAGGACATAATTCAGCCCACAACAAGCACCTACTTGGCATGTCAACTTCAGATGTGTGTGTGAGTCCCAAAGGCTCTTCAGCATCAACATGTCCATGATCATCTCCTTCCTCACTCTCAGACCTTATCTTCTGCCTCTGGACCCTTCCCAGGATATGGTACCCATGTGGCTTACCACTTTGTATGGTCAATCCATCACAGGCATACCATGCCTCTGAAATATGATCATTTATCTCCATCCCCTCCGCAACAAACTTGGTCAAAGCCACCATCCAATCTCCTCTGGATTAGCACAAGGGCCTCCTAATTTGTCTCTCTTCCTGGGTCTTGCCCACCTCCAACCCATTGTCCATGTGGCATTCAGAGTGAACCTTCTCAAATGCAGTTCTGGTCCATGTTAAAATCTTGCTTAAACTTTTCATCAGCTCCCCACTGCCCTTAGAATAAAGCAGGTACTCTTCAGTAAGGCTTACAAGGACCTCCTTGAACTAGCTCTGTTTACCCCCACAACTCCGAATTTCGTTCAGTTCTTTAAATGCTCTACTTTCTTCTGTCTGGGGTCCTTCTATGTGCTCTTTGCTCTTACTGAGACATCCTTCACCCTTCCCCCAACTCTTACTTTCTATTCAGTTCTTAGTTTAACCGTCATTTCCCCCAAGACGTCCTCCCCGATCTCCCCACCAATGGGATCAGATGCCTCACTCTATACGACACTGAATGTTTAATTATGTGTCTCCTTCACTATGGATCATAAGAATAGGAAACATGTCTGTGTTGCTCTTTCCCCAGTGCATAGCAATGTGTCTAAAATATAATCCTCAATAACTATGAATGAAAGAATGAGTGATGTAGTATAGAATATGGCAAAAAAATAACAGACTCAGTGAGACATAACCTAGGTCTTTGTCTCAACTCTGCCATTAACCAGCTATATTACAATATCTGTAGGCCAAGTTGAAAATAAGCTTGGGCTAGAGGCTATCTCTCAAAGTCTCTCTTTATTCTAAATGACTATAATTCTTCATCTTCAATCTCAGGTAAAATATACCGTGCCTGCATATGGAAGGAAGAGACCTTTGACTGCCATCGATTTGGACAAAATGCCAATAGCTTGACGAAAATATAAGAGGCCCAGAAAAGGCCAGCAGAAGACAGAAGTAATAAAAAAGACTGCTCGGTGATACTAAAAGTCTTATAAATCAAGATGATTACATAAATCGTTCTTGACAACAACCCAAAGAGAAAACAAAGACAAACAAATGCAATGACTTTTAGCCTTCCCTCCCCATCATGTTTCTCTCTCCTGTTCTGTCACCCTCCCTACCCAAACTCAGAGACTCCCATTCTTAATAAGATATTGTGTGTAGAGTAGTGGTGGAATGGGGAGGGTCTGTTAGATTAAGACGATTATGGATCAAGTCCCCAAACTTCCTCTTAGCTTGAGGGGGATCGTAGTCTATTCCCAAAAGGAAAACAAAATTTGTTCAAGTAATAAAAGCTCCTTCCTGGTTTGCAAGGACCAGGATGGGGACAGGCTGGTGAAGAAATTTAATTGAGAAGCCACATCTAGGCCTTGGAGAGAGTAAGGGCTGAGTGCAGCAGCTTCAAGCTGAGGGCCACCCACCACCCCCATCATGGTAAGAACCTCGCTTCCACTTCCTGACCCCTCCAAGTCTAAAATATCTCACTATCTAGGTTGGCTTCGCATTAGATACCTCTGGGAGCTAATTTATGTGCCAACAATGGCACTCAGGATTTTACATACAAAAACCATCTTGTAGCTGTGGAAACCTAGTCAGACAAGCCTGTGTCCAAATCCCAGCTCTGCTGTTCATGGGTTTGGAGATGTTCATCAAGGGATCATCTCCTGCACCTCAGTTGCTTTGTCTATAAAGCAGACACAGAGCAGATGGCCCAAATCCTCTACAGTTGTATGGGGCAAGGACGATTCCTGCCTTCCAAAGGTGGTTCCTCCAGGTGCTGAAGGGTCGGGCCATTGCTCTCACGTCCCTCCGGGCTCTCTGCTGTTTCCTGCCTAGGGGTGGCCATGCTCATGGCTAAGAAAGCACCAGCGACCATCCACAAGGGTCGGGGGATCGGTTTTGCTGATACTACATGTACACCGAGCTCCTGGCCATCTCTCGGTGCTTCAAGCAGAACCCCATAGAGCTCATGTTCTCCTGAATCCTGCAGGTGTTCGACCAGGGGGAACCGTCCTAGTCCCTGAACTCTGGAGAGCTGGTGCTGCTGGGCAACCTGACCCACGACGCTGTCTTCAATAACCACTGCAAGGCCCTGCTGGGCAATGACTGCCCGACGATGCTGGCCGGGCTGCTGACCGCCTGCGCCAGTGCTCGGTGTCTTCCTTTCACTTCGAGGCCACCGAGCTGCCCTTCCGGCCCTGGACCACGATGGAGGTGGGCACCCAGCTGGCGTGCGAGCTGAGCATGCTCGATCGGATCTCCTGCCAGCCACCCTTGGCCCCTCCAGCGCCCTCTTCCTCCTCGTCCTCTGCTCCTGAGCTAGTGCCCCCCGAGGACATGCTCTTCACCCAGAGCCTGTACAGGCACCTGCCGACGGCGGCGGCGCCCTCGGGGCTGTGGCTCCCACCCGCCAGCCTGCTGGTGAAGCGCGTGACGGTGATGGAGGCCGTCGTGGAGATCCAGGCCCCAGGGCCAGCCAGGCTGCGCCAAGCTCACGTGGGGGCCCAATCCGACGCGCAGGGACCTCAAGGGCCGGCTGCTGAGCCGCGGTGTGCCCAGGAAGACGGTGGAGAAGCAGCCCGCTAAGGTCCTCCTGGGGCTCTGCACGGCCAAGCGCAGCGCGGCCACCTGGCCTACAGGCTGCGAGAGGGGCAGTCGCCGCTGCCCCCTACTCTGACCAGGCCTGCGCAGAGGAGCTGCCCACACGTCACGTCTAGCCCTGGGCATGGCTCTTTGAGGACAGATGCGGCCTGGCCCCGCGTTCCGAGGGTGGGACAGAGAGGCTGGATTCTAGGAGAGCTGCTTCCGGTTTGAACTGGGGGCGTCAGGGAGCCCGGGACATGATAGGAGAGACCAAAAGCCTTGACCAGTGCCTGTCAGGTGTATCCCTCCAGATTCCTGCGGGCAAGCCACAACCTGACGCCCTGTTCGAGGGCCACCGAAGAGAGGGGAGTCCTTGCCTCCAACCACCCACGGGTGTTACTGGCCAAAGCTCATGAAGGGAGCAGGCCATTGAGCGGCCACTTGAGTCCCTGCAGGGGGTGAGTCCTCAGGCACCATGTACTGTTACATTTCAGCCCAAGCACCATGGTGGGCAGGCACAGCGGATGCACACCCCTCCACCACATGGGTTCCCAAAGCACTGCAGACTGAGCAGGGAGACCCCGTGGCCCATGACATGAAAGCATCTTGAAGTTTTTAATTCTAAATTTTTTAAAGTTTTTTTGGAGATGCTGTATTTTTACTTACTGCCTTAAGCATATATGACACTTTGATTTTATTCCTCTGTAACGGTTTTTCTCCTAAGGCTTTTTTTTTTTTTTTTTTTTTTTTTTTTTTTTTTGCAATGCCTTCGCCTTTGAAAGCATGCTGTTTGCTGGTTTGGGGACAGCCAGTCCTTCTGATAGGCCTGATTTCTTTAGCTGCTATGATGGTTAATATTGAGTGTCAACTTGATTAGATTGAAGGATGCGAAGTATTGGTCCTGGGTGTGTCTGTGAGGGTGTTGCCAAAGATTAACATTTGAGTCAGTGGATTAGGAGCGGCAGACCCAGCCTCAATCTGGGTGGGCACCATCTAATGGGCTCCCAGTGCGGCTAGGATAAAAGCAGGCAGAGGAACATGGAAGTTCCACTAAAGGGGCCTACATCTTTCTCCTGTGCTGGATGCTTCCTGCCCTCAAATATCAGACTCCAAGTTCTTCAGCTTTTGGACCTTGGACCTTCGACCACGGACTGAAGGCTGCACTGTTGGCTTCCCTATTTTGAGGTTTGCGGACTTGGACTGGCTTCCTTGCTCCTCAGCTTGCAGACAGCCTATAGTGGGACTTCATCCTGTGATCGTGTGAATCAATACTACTTAATAAACTCCTCTTTATATATACATCTATTCTGTTAGTTCTGTCCCTCTAGATAACCCTGACTAATACAGCTGCCATCAGTGTGTGGCTTCTGGTCAGTCTGAATTCTGGGTTTTTGTTAAGGATATGCTGGGGCCAGGATCACGGGTCACAGTTTTGTGAGGACAGAAAGAACCCTGGCAGTAATGGCTTCACAGCAGAGGTGTTAGGCACACAGGCCCCTGTTAAACAGTTGACACATATTAAAAAAAAAAAAGTCACATCTAGATCTTTGTCAATCACCAAAAATAGGAGGTCCTTGCATTACACACCTGAAGAAAACTGGGCAGTCCACCTTTCTCTTGCTTTATTTCTCCTCCTCCATTTAGTTTAGAAGAAGCAATTCTTTCATTTGTTTCATTTGTATGCTTGGTGCCTGTAACACTAAGGAATAAACATGACTAGGACAGAAATATATGTTTATAAGGGAGGAAAACTTCAGTGGTCTGTCAATGCATTTGCCTTATAGGGAAAGCTGGCTCAGCTACAGATTTGCAAAAGTTGTGTAGAAATAAAATGAAGACAACATGGAAGAGTTCCATTCAACACAAGTGCCATGGTGTAGTTTAGGTATGGTGCAGTGCTGTGGATAAAAAAGGTGAATAAAACAGTCTTGTTTTCAGGAGCTCAGTCTAATGCAGTCTCTTCAGGAGGTATGTGTTCAACTTTGGCTGCCCCCTAGAGTCACTGGGGAGCTTTAAAACAAAAACAAAAACAAACAAAAAAAAAACCCTGGGCCGGGAGCGGTGGCTCACTCCAGACTGGCCAACATGGCAAAGCCTGCCTCTACTAAAACCATAAAAATTAGCTGGGTATGGTGGCATGTGCCTGTAATCCCAGCTACTCAGGAGGCTGAGGCAGGAGAATTGCTTAAACCTGGGAGGCGGAGGTTGCGGTGAGCCGAGACTGCACCATTGCACCCCAGCCTGGGCAACAAGAGCAAAACTCCGTCTCAAAAAACAAAAACAAAAACAAAAACAAAAAACAAAACACTGATGTGCTGTTGGTGAGAATATAAAATGATATACTATGGAAAAGAATATGGTGGTTCCTCAAAAAAAAAAAAAAAAATAGAATTATCACATGATCTAGCAATTCCAATTCCGAATATGTACCCAAAAGAATTGAAAGCATGGTCTGGAAGAGATATTTGTACACCCGTGCTCCTACAGCACTATTCACAATAACCAAAAGGTGAGAGCATCCCAAGTGGCCATCAATGGATGAAGGGATAAACAATGTGGCATATACATACAATGGAATATTGATCAGCCTTAAAAAGAAAACAAGTTCTAGCACATGCTACAATGTGAATGAACTTTGAGGTCATTATGCTAAGTGAAATATTCAAAACAAGACAAATACTGTGTGATTCCACTTATATGAGGTACTTAGAGTAGTCAGAATAGTTATGGAGACATAAAGTAGAATAATGTTTACCAAGGCTTGGGACAGGGAAAAATGGGGGGTTATTGTTTAATGGGTACAGAGTTTCAATTCTGTAAGATGAAAAGCATTCTGGAAAAGGATGGTGATGGTAGCACCACAATGTCAATGTGATTAATGCTACTTAAAACTGTTAAGATGGTAAATTTTATGTTCTGTATATTTTTAAATATAAAATCTTGACTTTTTAAATAAATAATTAAACACACACACACACACACACACACACACACTCTCACACTCTGATACCTGGGTCCCACTCCCAAGAGAGTCTGATTTAATTGGCTTTGGTGCAGTGTGCATATGGGGATTTTTAAAACCTTCCAAGAGATTCTAATGTGTAGCCTAGTTTTAGAACCATTGCTGTAGACTGTAAAAATCATGTATCTATCTACAGAGAAAGAACTAGATCTGGATAGAATACCCAAGCTCTTCATCACTTAAAGCCATGTGAGTGCTTAAAACTTTGCTGAGTCTCATTTTAGCCCTATATGTATAAATTGACATAGCATGGTGGTGTTGCTAGGATTCATTGGAGTTCTATATGAAAGGATTTTACACTTTAGCAATTATAAGCCATAACTAGGTGAAAGTAACAAGTACAAGAGAGTGCTTTTCTCACTGCCATTTTGATGCCTTTATTTGACTCCCCAAGATGAAATTAATCCTTTTCTCCTTTCCTCAAAACTCCCATAGAACTTCGTTAGCATTGTCATCATTGGTAGCACCAACTCTGAATCAAAGTTATCTGTACATCTGTCAGCCACCACACAGATCTTGGTTCCAGAAAGCAAAGACATGACTGATGTATCACCCCAGGCCCCAATGCCTAGCACACAGTGGGCATTCAATAAACATTTGCCAAATCTGGTTGAATTGCTTAATTAAACAGCATGGAAACCTGATGCATTCAGTATGTTTCAAACAATATGCCCCTGTTACCAGCAGTCTCACTACCCCAAAGACAAGCTTTATTTCTATAAATAATAAGATGCATATGCACAGAGCAAGAATGGTGGCCCAAAAAACAAAGAGATGCTGTAATACATACATGGCATCACAGTCCAAACAAAGGCCCTACTGTTCCTGACACCCAGGCCACTCAACCATACCCTCCTACTTTGGTGCGGATAATGGCACTGTTATTATGAACCTGAGGGGTTGGCCAACATAAGACTAAAATAATGGCACATTTTTATGTAATGTAAAGATTCTTGAGTCTTTAGGTGATATTAAAGCAATGAGCCAGGCCAATGCTCCCAACACACAAGTCCATCCACTGTTGAAATCCAAGGAAGGAGAGACAAAAGCCACCACTTCTTCGTATCATTTAGTTATCCCTCTCTTAACCAAGGCATTGGTTCAAGAATATAAGCAGCTTAGAAGGATATATAAGATATATAAGGATATATAAGATATATATAAGGATATAACTCAGATATATAAGAAACACAGGTATTGTGTAATTTCATGTGGCCTCCATAAACTCCAGCCAGGAAAAGTAATTTGGGAAGAGATGGGGGAAAGAAATTACTATTTCTTGAGTGACTGTTATATGGTAGGCCCTTTATTATCTCATTACTTTCTCACAACACCTGTATCAGACAGTAATGTGTTCAGCTACAAGAGCAGAAACACTGACTTCAAGTGACTTAAAAAAAAAAAAAGAACTTATTTTTCTCACATTTAAAAAAAGAATCTGGCCGGACATGGTGGCTCATACCTGTAATCCCAGCACTTTGAAAGGCCAAGGTGGGTGGATCACCTGAGGTCAGGAGTTCAAGTCCAGTCAGGCCAACATGGCGAAACCCTGTATCTAACAAAAAATACAAAAATTAGCTGGGCGTGGTGGCATGAGCCTGTAGTCCCAGCTACTCGAAAGGCTGAGGCAGGAGGATCACTTGAATCCAGAAGATCAAGGTAGCAGTGAGCTGTGATTATGCCACTGCTCTCCAACCTGGGCAGCAGAGTGAGACTCTGTCTTAAATAAATAAATAAATAAATAAATAAATAAATAAATAAATAAAATTTAAAAGTCTGGAGGTAGGAGCTGCTAGCATTGGCTCTGGAACTCCTTTGGCCTTTTCCTTATGTCTATTGCCTCTTAGTCACAAGATAGGAGTGCTAGCTCCAGACATCACAGTCACGTGTAAGGCAAGGAAAAGGGAAGGGGCAGTACCACTGCACATGTTCTCCCTTCCCTTTTTTTAATGAAGAAAGCAAATGCTTTCCCAGAAAGGCACTTCCACTGATTTCTGCTGATGTTTCTCTTAGACGGAGTTCTCTAGAGGCAAAAATGGGGATTCTTTTGCAAGTGACTTATTGAGAGATGCTTTCTGTAAAACTTTTAGGGGAGTAAAGAGAGAAGTACAGGGCAGAGGACAGAAGCTAGGCAAAGATGTGGGTTCAGCCAAACTCTTAGCTCAGCCTGATCCCACGGCAGAGCTATCCTATATTGAGGCAATGGGTTCTGGCAAATCCCCATGCCAATCAGTCCTGGGCTGTAGGCTGTCTAGGTGTGTTGCATAGCCTCCTAGTCATTTCCAAGCAAGGAGTCTCCCTCTGCTGAGGGCAATTCATAGCAGTGAGGGATGAGCATACCATCCCAGTAAAGAAGAGCTAAACAGGCCACCAACAGCATCTTCTATAATCTCATAGTCCAAAACTAGGTCAGGTGACTGCCTCTGGGTACAACAATGTTGGGAAAGTAAATATTTGGCTTTTCAATCCCTACAGTGGAATGTGAATGACTCTCAATGTTGACTACATGTCCCATGAACAGTGTCTTCCAAAACCACTCCCAAGATAGGCTTCTTATTTGTTAAGGAAGAAAATCTTTCCCCTACTTTGAAAGTTTTCTTTCCTGTAAATGCAGTTCCACTAGAACAGTAGTTATCAAACTTTTTGATCTCAGGACCTAAACTCTTAAACATTATTGATGATCCCAAAAAAACTTCTGTTTATCTGGGTTTTATCTATGGCTATTTACCACATTAGAAGTTAAAATGGAAAAATTTTAAATATTTATTTGTTAATTCATTTTAAAATAAGAACCCCATTAAATATTACCATATTTTTCAGGCTGGGTGTAGTGGATCATGCCTGTAATCCCAGCACTTTGGAAGGCTGAGGTGGGTGGATCATGAGGTCAGGAGATCCAGACCATCCTGGCTAACACAGTGAAACCCTGTCTCTACTAAAAATAATCAAAAAAAAAATTAGCCGGGCGTGGTGGTGGGCGCCTGTAGTCCCAGCTACTCGCGGGCTGAGGCAGAAGAATAGCGTGGACCTAGGAGGCGGAGGTTGCAGTGAGCCGAGATCATGCCACTGCACTCCAGCCTGGGCGACAGAGCGAGATTCTGTCTCAAAAATAAATAAATAAATAAATAAAAATAACATATTTTTATAAAAATAAATATATTTTCTTTTTTTTTTTTTTTTTTTTTTTTTTTTTTTTTTTTTTTTTT